>NC_053118.1:28686936-28931936 GCF_010015445.1 Perca fluviatilis | reverse complement strand
GCCCCTGGGCGCAAACAATTTGTTTGTAGGACATGAAAGCGCTGAATAACACTGGAAATTACGCGGATATGAGTACCAGTTGTGATGCTTGTGAAACGTCTTTCACCTTAAAGTGCTCATATTATGCATTTTGGCTTGTTCCCTTTCCTTTATTGTGTTATATATCTTTTTGTGCATGTAATCGGTTTACAAAGTGAAAAAGCCCAAAGTCCACCCCAAAGGGACTTACCATCTCCAACAGAAAACACTGTTCACCAACTGCTCCAGACAGCTCTATTGTAGTCCAGCCTTTACTTCTGAGACAAACATGCGTCACCTTATAACATGTTATAATGCTAGCCTAGCTGCTAGCGTGGCACGCCCTCATACTTTGCTTCTGACTGACTGGTAGTCCTTACCTAGCTACTGCGCATGTGCGACTCCCAAAAAAGATGGAACAGAAGTGAGATGCCTCACTCTATAGCTAAAACAGAGAGCTCAACACACAGTGTGAAAAGAGGAGCTGCAGCAATGCGCAGTACAACAAAAACATGGTGTGTTTTTTTGAAAATTAAACCACGTAAACCTATTCTGATAAAACCTCTAAATACAATTATGAACCTGAAAATGGGCATAAAATATGAGCACTTTAAAAAGTAACGGTCTTAAGTTATTAACTATGAAAGGTCTTTTAAATTTTGAGATGATGTCGAATGTACATTGACACACACAATTTAAAGTGACCTATTAAATTATCAAGTGTTTTTCATATTTTGTTGTAGCCAACTGTTTGTTTGGCCCGGATCTCCACATGCCACCACCTGCTCTCGCAATTTCCCTGAAGGTAACAGGAAGTAAACAAATAATTACCGATAATGCTGAGCTGAAGACAGCCCCAGCGGTCTTCAGGAAAGATGCAAATTGTTCTATTGGTTATTTGTGGTGGTTTTGACAACCCTTACAGGGTTCATGTGCACCAGGACTGTGCAATGATATTGTATTGCTTATCATTTTACAAATATCTGTTGTCCAAATGGGGATTCCAAGCAAACTGCAATTAAAGCTAAAGGAATTAGAGAAAGAATTTTAAGGGTTTTTGTTTTATAACAGTGGAACACAGTTCAATGCATTAAGCATTTTGACTTCTACACTTGCTTTTTAGACTACACTTTTATTATAATATCAGAAGATGTTGCTTTAGTACTAAATCTAAAGCACTATTTCCCTTTGCCCAGACACTTTATGAAACTTCACTCTTGGTTAAAAAAAAAACTGAATATACATAGTTTTTTAAATCTTATTTTATATAGCTGAGCCTTATCCTTAGAATGAGGCACTAATAAGCTTTTGAGAACTATATTTTGGGTTTAAATTAATCTCAATGTCTTGATACAGCACTACGATACATCACTAGTCTGATTCAGGAAGGTAAGCTCATTTCCAGTAGCAAACAATGACTGTGAATCACGCGTAATATTAGGCAGGGGCTTTGGACATGAACGAAGTCACCACACCCTCATGTCCTGATTGTCCTTGGTTAACACATGCCGCTGTGATGCAACATCCGTGTATTATGAAGCAGAATAACTGTGCTGGTGACTCATTAACGAATCTTGTCGGATTCCACAAAGCTGAGTTTTAAATCGTCCACTGCATGTCTGAGGTGAGATTGACTCACTGAAACGTGCTGCTTTAAACTGCTTCAATAATGAGTCTCAAAGGATGATAACAGTATCAGAACTGTGCATGAGAGAGAACGTAAAACGTTAGATGGTTGGACCAGTGATTCATAGCAAGGATGAAATGGATGGACAGTCGGTTGTAAACCTCGACTATGACTACTCCGATAGTAGTGACACATCACTGTCTTCCCTTTAAAGTTGTATGTCAGTAAATTTTCCTCCGCAAAGAAAAAGGGAAATCCACTGCTCACAGTTCAGCTGTAGCAAAAGTCAGTTTTGACCAAAACTCGGCTCTACCTGTTGCTCTGCTGAAACACGCGGAATATTTTAGATTAAGGCTCTGTAACTTTGACTTGAACTCTGGTACCATGGTGTTACTTACTGGTGTGGGTGTTATTGGACAAATATTGCCTTGACTGTCTATAAATCTGTGACACATCCTTCCGGTTTTGTTGCCACTTTCATATTCAACTGAAGAAAATCCTGTGTTGTGTTGTGCTGGCATTTTATACTTTCCATATTGTCAACAAATCGCATGAAAATGCCTTAGTCCATCTCTCAGTACTTTCTGACTTCCTGTGGATCACAGCCCAAAGCTCATTTGTTCCTACTGTAGATGTACATTTTCAAAAATGGGTCACAAATATACAGTTTCATGTTTTTCAAAAGGCTTCACAACTTTCTAAAATAGCTGGGCACTGTAGATTTTAATGCCTAGTCAAACTGGAGTAAATAGTGCATTTTGGGGACTATTTTCAGCTGCAGATTAATACACGAGCGTTTACAGCTAGTTCTAGTATTGATGTGTTTGTAATGCTTTTGGACAACAGTGGAGCTCTATGGCACAAAGGAATAAGATATATCAATCTTTGGCTACAGACAGCACTTCTTATGTATGTTAAGTAGGATGCATACGCACGTTTTGGTCTTTTCATGGGATTCATTGAGAAGGAAAATGTATTGTTTTATCCTTTTTAAGAAGTTAATTTTTTGATGTCCGTATGGGATTTGAAAATACTTTCATTGTCTGAAAAAACTCTTTGTAGCTACAGAAAGCAGCAGGATGATTAAAAATAAAAATGTCCTCACCACCTCATTACACCTCTATTCCTGCTTGCGCTCTCGTCACAGTCCTGAGTGCCAAATTTACACTTTAGGCTTCACACTTTTTTAAATAGCATTCATTTGAAACCCTGATGTCATGCTAGACCAGAACCCCAGCTGTGGTTTAGCTGTGGCACTGGAGAGTAGTGGCTGCTGGTGGGTAGCAGTTGTTTCGGTGGAAAACGCACGCTATGCTCATCTCTGATTCAGTTATTGATATTGCACAAGCCCAGTGTGAGCCAGCTCTTGGGAAACTGTCTTGTGATGGCGTTGGTCTTGTGTGAGGATGGAGCGTAAGGTTCAGTGACTCAGCTCACCTGCCGGCACAATGACCCTCTTCTCCTCTGTGGCGCTGCTGGGCGGGGTGACCGTTGGTGGGCTGACGCGAGGCTCCGGGTACGAGGCCTGGTAGGGCATTGGGGGCCCGTCGTTGCTCATGTGTCTGGAGCGCTTTGTGACGCTGCAGTCCACAGGGGACTCGCGGCTAGAACAGGCAAAGGAGAAAGCAGGAGCATTTATTTTTTTTATTAGTTTATTTGTCAGGCACCATGCACGGTTTAGGCCCTGTACCAGAGTTAGCTATACAGCAAATTTACATCTGTGGTCCCTGTGTAAGCAAAGTGTAATTTGATCATTAAATATCTTATTGATGTATATATTCTTCAGTGTCTGTACACTTCCATTTATCCAGCTGTAAGTACTGCTATGATTTCAAATAATGAGACATTTACTATGGCGGCTGTTCTGGCAATAGATTTCACAGTTTCTACTGGGTGCAAGTTTATTTCCTCTTGCAGTGTTTGCTAATATCTTGTAGCTGACGGGAGATAAAATGAGTCCAAGACTGTTTTACACCAACACGATTCCAGTGAAAAGGTCTATAAAGAATAGACTGGTGCTAACCTGGAGCCCACTGCACCAGCTAAATAGAAGTTCAAACTTAGCCTAGTTAAAAGACCGTGTTTACTAAGTGTATCACTAAATTTTAAAAGGGTTGCATCACTCACACTAGATTTTACCTAGAGATTAGTTGTTGTAAATATTTACACACAGCAACTGCCAGTGGGCTATTTCACAAAACCAAGATAAGGGATTAAGCCGGGATTTCCCAGTTATCTTGGATGAATTTAGCCTTAACTTGGTTTCACAAAAGCAGAGGCAACTAAGTTACCATGGAGATTTATTCTGTACAGCTAGCCTGGTCCAGACCAGTCTAACAGCCAGGATTTATTTAATCCTGGAGCCTTTTCTGTTCACTCAGCAGTGGTTTTACCTTATTGTTATCAGCCTGCATTAAAATACAACCGCTGCATATTGCTGTTCAGTTAACTACTGTTATTATTTAAAGTTGTGACCATTAATTTTTATAATTATTCATGTGACATTGTTACTGTTATATTGCTGAATGAAGACTGCTGTTCATATTGTTGTTAGAAGTTTGATGAATATATTACGGCAGTTGTTGAGATAATTAGAAAAGGCTGATCAAATTTCAAATGTGTTTTAAATGAAGTCTGTTACTAAGGGCAATACATACAATGCTGTACATGTGTGTTTCTATAGTGGACCAATGCACCTTGAATTATTTTAGTTGATTCATTTTTTTAAATATTATTCTTTAACAATAAAGGATCATGTTTGTTCCTCTTCCGTTTGCATTGTATTTGGCATTCTTAGCACACAATTTGTGTTTTCCAATAAACTGGGACTATAATTTGGGAGGATTGTACAATTTTAAGAACATATCCTAATTGTACAATCCTCCCAAAATGTAGACTTAGTTCACTGGACCAGTAACTATCTAGTGTTGTATGCTACACTGTACAGTCATGTCATGTCACCTTATATTTTGCTGGGGGGAAATAACTGATGAATAGTCATGTTTACAGTGTGCATGGAATTTATCACATAATTATCTTTATAGTTTCTAGATTTTAGAGTCCAATTTCTTCAGTGTCTTTCTTTCCTAGGTCTATATACGAGGAAGCAAAGCATATAATATGTAAAGAAGGAAACTCGGCCTCTGTAAAAAAAAAAAAGAGAAAAAGCGTGGCAGATAATAGCGGACCGACTGAATGATAGGCTATATCTAAAAATATACATTTACGAACTACTGCTCTTAACTGAAAGCATTCAATGAGTCACTTGTCATTTGCAAAAACGAACAGTTGTACACTTTGCATTAAAAGCGAGCAGTGGAAGTTGATATGACTCAGGTAATTTATATTTTAGCCCATGAGAGAGAGGGAGAAAATGTTTGCGCATCATATTCTAGCGTTGTAGAAAATTGAGTAACATTATCTTCTGCTTACTTTTAAGCACCAAAGAGTACAACTGTTAATTTGTGCAAATGATTAATAGCCTAATCCTTGAATGGTATGATTATGACGGTTTCCATTCAGAGCAGTGGTCAGTTAATGTGTATATTTCGGCTACTTACGCATTCAGTCGGTTTGCGATCCACGCTTTCTCTCGCTGTTTCCTTACAGCGGCCGTGTTTAGTTTTTTTGTTTTTTTTTTGTTTCACGTTATACTTCAATAAGAAGCTGCTGCTCACTCTGTGTAAAGTATGTACAACGCGATTCAATAAATCTGTGATCGACCTCGCGGTCTGTTAAAGAAAGCCGTGAACGCGCATCTATCCAAATGTCTTCATCCTGGCTCGACCTAGTCGCTCCTCCTCAGCCTGACTTGACCTTTGTGAAACGCACCAAGCCAGGCTGCACAGACTAGACTAGGTCAAGCCTCGCTTTATCGGTTATCCTGGATTTATATATTCTGCTTTTGTGAAACAGCCCCCAGGTGGAACTGGTTGATCCCACCACTAAGTTTTTATACCTCAGTAAAACACTGAAAAAATCTTCCATGTAGCGGCGGTGGAAGAAGTACTCAGATCCTTGACTTAAGTAAAAGTTCTACCAAGTACAGAACTATTATGGCCAAAAGTAATTAAAGAAAAAAGTGCTCATTCTGCAGAAATATGGCCCCTGTTCCTGTTACATATGAGATGATTAGATTGCATGTAGCGTTTTACTGCTGAGGTGGAGATGGTTTTATCTACTTTAAATACAATTTGGTAGTTTGGTGCAGTGGTTCCCAATCTAGGGGTCGGGCCCCTCCTATGGGTCATCAGATAAATCTGAAGGGTTGTGAGATAATTAATAAGGGAGAAGACAAAACAAAGTTATGAAGACAAAACAAAGTTATGACACACTTCTACTTTGTTTTTTTGTGAAACATTGGACCATTTGAATGTTTTAACAACTCATAGAAATCTTAACATGACAAGGGACAGTGTTTTTTTTTTTGTCAGAAATGTTAGAAACCACTGGTCTTTAAGCAATCTGTGGTATTTTATAAGATCATGTTTTTGAGGTAAAATTTACTCCGAAAACGTACTAGTAACTTTGGCTCTCACACAAATGTAGTGCCATTAAAAGCACAGCATTTCTCTTTTGAAATGTAGTGGCATAGAAGTATAAAGTAGCAGAAGATGGAAATACTCAAAGTGCAATTAGCTCAAAATAAGTAAATGTACTCGGTTACTTTCCATCACTGGCGATATGTAATGTGTTGAGTTAAAGTTAAAACAGCAAAATTACCATATTTGGAATTCAAACATTTCCACCTATGATGGATGGTCATGTAAGCAACACGGTTGCATTTGGTAAGAGAACAATAAACAAACATTTTTAGTGTTTGGAAAAGCCCCAAATGTTGACACGGACCGTAAATCTACAGTCAGATAATGCGGGAACCCGTGCTCCCCTGTGGCCTCGGCCTGTTCTGACTCACCTGGTTCCGTTGACGTGTTCGCCTCTTTTCCCAGGGTTTTGCGCCGCTGACCCCACCCACTCCGGCTCGGTGGGCTCGGGACTCTGCTTGGAGGCCTGGCTGAACCCACCGGGCGACGTCATCTCGGCCTTCATGTGCACTGCGGTGTAGGGCGGCTCGAATATGGGCTGATCCTCACTCACCACGGACAGCGCTTCCTGTCCAACAGAGCCACAGCGGTCAGTGTCTAGCATTAATGTGCCGGGTCACAACCTGTGGAAACTCTTTTTCCACATACAGACTCTGCTTATTCCACCTAAGATGCTTCAGTGAACAGAAGTAAACCCTCATTAGCTATAAGAGCTGTAGGAGTGATAACAGCACAACAGACTTTAAAGATTGAAAGATTTAACTTTTATCTAGAGTTTTAAGTTGTTGTTTTTTTACAGTGGCTATAAACAAATCTCATTTTTAAAAGGAACACATCATCCAAAATTTCTATTGAAGGACTACATTTTTCCCCTTTTTAGTTGTGAATCAACAAAATCAGTAACCAGTTAGCAGAGGATGTACTAAAAGAAATGACAGCAAATCATATCTGCTTAAAATAGAGATGGAAAAAGAAAAAACATTTATAAATTGTTACAGAATGATTCACCAACAAAAGATAAAGGGCTTGTTAAAAAGACTGCCTTTAATACTTTGAGTGAGAAAATATATATGCAGTATTATATGCATATGTAGAATGCTGATTTATACCTTTCAATTCATAAATGAGTTCTATTTGCTTTTCTTTTTTTTTCTATTTGTTACTGGATGCTCTGACTTCTTTTTAGCAGTGCTCTTGAATTGAACCAGTGACTTGCTCAGACCTCATTTTTAGAGTTGGGACCATTTAGTGTTCACTTTTCTTAGTTTTCCCTAGCTTTGTCAAGATTCAAACAGGCAGTCTTCTAATCACATGCTTTCTTTTCTAGTCTCCAAACTACCGCTGCCACAAATAAATGTTTTAAGATTCAGTGGAATTGCCCTGTGGTTGATTTAAAACTTTAAAGGTATATGTTGAATTTGGACAACCAGAGATATGAAGTTATCAAAGCACTAACAAGACGTAAACTGTTCAGGTAGTCAGGTGACTGTCTAATCTCGAAGATCAGTAACCTTAACCACGGTTTTATTTTGTCGTTAGGATTGGGGTTGCAGGGGGGAGGGGTGTCAGCTCAAGGTGGAGTGTAATCAAGATTTTAAGTCAGCCTTCCTGTGTTCAGCACCTACAGTGAGGCCCCAAAACCACCCCAAGATGGCACTTTCATCCCACGCACTTGGGAGGGCAAACACCGGACCTGTTGATCTGTCTGCTGCTCCCATTAAGAGAGTGTGCCTGTGTGATGCGACCACGGCAATCTAAGTGGGTGCAAGTGCGTGTTTGTTTAGAGGAGTTGAGCATTGTCTTTGGGCCTTGTACGTCAGTGCCGTGCTTTTTCAGTGGCCTACAGGAAACCTGGCCGCCATGTGCAGAGGAACCTTTTGGCACAGGCCAAGGGAGAGGAAATGGTGGAGGAGGGGGGCACAGTGTAAAAATGTGTGTCATTTTAAAGCTGGAAAACAACCCTAAACGCTTGTGGTCAGGGGAGGAGAGGGGGTCGGGTTCATTGGACAGCAAGAAGACTATAGCCTTGATTGAAGTGCCGCCTTCGCATTGTGTTTTTCTTTTCTATTTTTTTTTTTTTGCCTGTGTTTTTTTTTAGCTCAATTGTTGCCTGAGCATTGTAAACCACATCTTAATGCATGCCACACAGTTTGGCATTTCCTCGAAGCTGCAAACAAACTGATAGAGAAGTCAGCAGTGTGAGGGATTTTAGCAACCTGCTGCCGCTGCTGCATAAAGCATTGCTGCTGTGTAAGGGATAAGCCCTTTTTTAAAACAAAACGTTTTAGTTTAAAAAAAAAGTTTCATAACAAATATAATCTGATATTAGTTGCTCAAAATTTAAAGACACAGATGTTAAAAAACATAAAATGTTGTATATCAACATTATTGGAAATATTTCAAAAGATTTAGCATTGTGCTCCACAGGTTGGAGCGTTAAAAAAAAGATATTGTCTGTTATTCTATGCATTTTTCTTCTTTGTTAAAACTTGGCACCTACATTACCCAGAATGCAACTTGATTGCCACCAGTTAATTCCGAGATCCGGGTATGTTATGCTAGAAGCAGTTAAAGTAGCCTCCAGCAGAAATGAGGAGCGCTGGTGACGTCACTTCTTTGTAACTCCACTCCCTCAAATTTTATTTCATTTTCAAACTTGTAGTCTTCAGCCCCAACCGACGCTGACTCCAGTGACATCACTTGAGGCAATTTATCAGATTTCGCGCAGCTTCCTCTGGAGTCATAAAACACCTAAAACACCTTTTGTAACATATGCAGTACTCCCCAAGACCTGTAAACAGACTTTTGTGTGTAAAACTGTTGTAGTTCCGCTTAAATGTTAAATATTGTAAATAAAAACGTAAAATGGAAGTAGATGTCACATTCTTAGACTATAAATATCTAATTTTGCTTGCTAACTAAAAGCTAGAATTTTTGTTACAAAAGTCTTTCAAAGGGCTTTCATATTGTCCTGCTCAGCTTTCTGTTGACCGCACTCCCTGTTTTCTTCTTCTTCAGCTGATTGCGTCGTTTTACTTGTGTCGTGACCTCTTTCCCTTCTTTTCCTCTGACACACTGAATGCCTTCAGAGGCCCTGTTCTCTGTGCAGAAGTGAAACAGTTGGCTTGTGAAAAAGGCTACCAACAGCAGATTATCATAAGAAGACATGATTGTGAATAGTTTTATGTCGTGGTAAAAGTGCTCAACACTCAAACTGATGATATTATCGTGACTTGCAGCCGCTCATCACATTCGGTTTTGTACATTCAGTGACAAGCTAATGCTTTCACAACCACAAACTCCCTCTCCCGCTCTTTCTTTATCTTCCCTTTGCTCTCTCTCTCTCTCTCTCTCTCTCTCTCTCTCTCTCTCTCTCTCTCTCTCTCTCTCTCTCTCTCTCTCTCTCTGCACACTGATACAAATATACCAAAATGTGGCCTGACCGCTAATGCCACGACTGACTTCCTGTTCAATGTGTTTCAGCCTGTTGCTCAGTGACACAAAACAACTTAAAAACATGACCTTCTTGACGCTGCCTCGATGTCCTTAAATTTACTCCGGTCGTTTTAAGTTTGATAGTAAACACTTTTCACTTGCTGTGAGAGCCCAAACAACAAGTCCTGCATGGCAACCTTCAGACATGGCTTTAAGTCAACAGCTTTGCAGGTTGCATCATGCAGTCTTGCCAGTCAAACCTAGAGTGTTATGTTTATGACGTGGACGTTCATACTTCTTATATCTTTAGGAAATAACTTTTTAAATAAGATAACACGGTAACTTTAACTCCAGGAAAAGACAACATCTAAGTACAACAGCCCCATGTTTGACTCAGAGCTGTTAAACTGCATATGGAGATAATCCAAAATGTACTTTTTTCCAAATAGATTTTCTACTGTATTTTGTTTTTGTAAAATATCAAAAGGGATATTGTAATACAGCCTGTACAAGATAATATAAGTTGGCAGTCATGTTATGTTTTAAAGCCCAAAGGTTCTTACTTTTGAATGCCAGGGACTTTGAATTGAATGGAATAATAACATTTGCTCAGAAAAAAAAATGGAGTGACTTGTTTTTGCTGTTAGATATGATTTTACAGTTAATGTGTATGTGGAGCAGCAGCTCGAGTGACCTATTTCTGCCTGGCCGGAGCCTATTTTGGGAACCACATAGGGCTGACACTAACTGATTATTTTTTGTTTTAACTAATCTGCTGATTATTTTCTTGATTAATCTGGTCAGTAAAACAACAGAAAACGGTTAAAAAAAAAATCTAATAGGGCCCAAGCTGAGATCATGAAATGTTTTGTTTTGTCTAACCACAACAGTCAAAAAAAAAAAAAAGACCAGATAATTTTTCTATTGGATGGAAAAGAAATTAATTCTCTTATTTGAGAAGCTGGAACCTGGAGTTTTTTTGCTTGGAAAAATGACCAATTGATTAATCAACTAAACATTTCAGCTCTACTGGTAATTTAAAACCAGTGATTCTCAAATGGGTTGCAGAATAAAGCTGAGGGATAAGAAAATAGGATAAGGTTAAAAAAAGAGCCCATTCCACCTAAATTTGGCTTTTTTCTTGTGAATTAAAACAAATGGAAACTTTGGTTCACCTGGTTCCAACATACAGCCTACCTGTGCATCTGACCTGTGACAAGGGAACTTGCTTTGTTTACAGGGGCCACAAGCCAGAAAGATTGGGAACCACTGCCCTAATCTGCAACCAAGGATGTGGTTAACATCTTTCTTGCATGCACCAATTCATTTATATTTAAAGTCTGTTTTGTGAACACCAATATATTTCTTATTTGTAGGTGTTAAAGAGGCTGATTTGGTGACTTATGTTGGTGTCATATCATCCCTCCTACAGTTGAAGTGCACCGCAGCCTTATAAATTAAACTCATTTCATTCATGCTCTTTTGTTCATCCTAAAAAAAAATTCCCGCCGTGGACTGATGGAGATTTTATTCGAGATCAATGTTTAAACTTGAACTTCTCTGACTTAACAACTTCTCATGTTTCTAGCAAATAAAATGAGCTCCTGCTTACATTTGTATTTACCATAAATTGCTTCCAGATACTTGAAGAATATCTTAATAAACATGTCAAATGGGTGTCAACTCCCATCAGGGCTATGGAAGAATATTAAAATGGATTGAAAAAAACACTAAACTCACACAAAACAAGGTGTAGCCTACAATAACAGGCCAGAGATCAAGTATTGCAAAGGCACAGCCCTCTATATACTCTCCCATGTCTGAGGCAAGTGACAGAAAGCAGAAGTAAAAGTTAAGGCAAGCTGATTTTGCAAAGGCCCGCGCAGCTGCGCCTTCTGCTACACAAACAACGGTGCGGTTTTCACAGCTCGGAGCCGGCGGTCCGCGGACCTCTGCAGGCCGGGCCCGCTTCCCCTCACCTCCCAGCCTGCGTGAGCGGACAATGGCGAATTAAAACAATGCAACGCCTCAGTTTGTCCACTTTGTTTCTTTCTAGAGAGGTTTTGTTGCCTTTCGACATTTTTCTTTTTTTTTTCTAGTCCACGGAGCGGAAGTGTGTGCGGAAAGTCTGAGGTTTGAGACAGGAAGCCTGCCGAGCTCAGATAACGACACCTGACAAGTGCTCCCGTTTGCAGCCATAAATTATACTTAAAATAACCTCAAACCCAATCTGCTGCGACACAGAACCTAGCCTAGCCTACTAGAGAATAACTATCTGAAGAATTGCGTTTAATCAACATAGAATCCCGTATGGGAGGACTGACACAGCCTACTAGGCCTACTATAGCCTATAGGCCTACGTATGTAGGCTATTGTGCGTTTTAACGGAATAAATTAGTGATTGAAGTTTTCGTTTCAGGATGTTCTCATTTTTCTGCACTGGCCCTTTAATTACTCACTCCTTTCTATGTAGGCCTACACTTATTAGTATTATAATGTAACTGGTTGTCTTTAAGCCCATCAGTATAGGCTAATAGCCATCATTTAAATATTATTTCGAAACGAAACAAGAGACATTTAGTACAAGTTCCTCAATCCACCGAGGCCCCCTTTTTCAAATGGCCTTTTTTTCTAGTCTTACAATTGGCTGAAAATACCTTTTTATTTTGGTTGAAATGTCAAGTTTTTCGTTATAATAAATCGAATCGAGAAATTAAGAATGTCGGTACTAATATTTCGTCGAAGTTAGGTGACATTCTTCAGCAGGTTGCAAGAATATTTTCATGCAGAAATCAAAAAAATAAATAAAAGCCTGCAGGCCAATGTTGCACATTAGTATTAGATGAGATTCGTTATAACGTGAATTTGTATCTTTGTGGCCGACATTATCCGATACAGATGTTTGCCTTTCGTTGCGCAAGAACCAGTTTTGAGTGTAAACTTGATTAAAAAGTATGGCTACTTTATGATTAGAAGTCCTGACATGAAGGCCTTTTATTTCTGCATTTCTTAAGAAATGAAATTGAAACAATGGCTTCTTTTTGGTCATCCGGAGAAGATAAACCGATGTAGCTGCGATAGTATGAAATGTGAAATACCAGTCATCTGATGGAAATAGATCCTCCTGATGTTTTAAAAAGGGGCTCTCGCTGTATCCAAGTCGATCCATGGCGCCTTCAGGGACACCTGCCTTGTGCGCAGCAATAAAACCCTCCAGCATCCCTTCATTAACTTATTCTTCGTTAAAGTTTGTCAACCTAAATGTTCCGAAATTTCGCTTTTTGTGCGTTCTTTTTGTTATGTTGCGATTCCGTGGATAGTGCGAGGTGATGCTCCCATTAAACACAGCAATTAGAAGAAGAAAAAACGAAACGCGTTTGGAAATCCTCGTTCGCGCCTATAACCGGCCACCAATTAGTCTTTTTATCTGAGTGTAAAGATGTAGTGGTTAGTTGTGTTATTATAGAGCCGACATACAACCACGAACGGGAAGGAAGAGGAAATTTTGTACAAGAAGGAAAGAGTGGGGAGCTCGCATCACCGCCTTGACTCTCTCACTCAGCAGTCTCTGGTGTGGGTGGCCGCCTGTCATTTTCACCAGCAGCGTTAAAAACTCAATTCTACACGTACCTTTATCGTACAGTCCATTGCAGCAGCTTCGCAGTCTTTGTCATTTAGTCGTTATTGTAAATGTTGCAGCTTATTCCTTCTAACCTCACTTCAATACATGCAGGCGTGCATTGGCTCTATGGCGCAAACCATTGCAGTAACAATTTTTTGCTCAGAGACCATAACCGGATGACAAGTTTTTTCTCTCTCTCTCTCTCTCTCTCTCTCTCTCTCTCTCTCTCTCTCTCTCTCTCTCTCTCTAAATTGGGAAGTGAAGTCACTCTTTAACACTGAAACCACCACTCACTGCACAGAAGGAAAAACAAAAAAGCTCTTAATAAACTCACAATCTTTCATTTAAAACCACAGATTCTTAGAGTTTTGCAGTATAGTTTAATAACCACAGTGAAAATGAAAGGGGTCACTGAATGCCTCTAAAGTGTCAGAACAAGAATAGCTTTGGTGAGAGAAAAAAAAGAACAAATCCCTATACAAGATTTTGGAGACATGACATGCCATGTATAGGCTATACATGTGCCTACATTAGAAACCAGCATATATGTAGCCTATTATAAGGTCACAATTCTGTGGTACTTTAGGATCTAAATCCTTTTACTGGAACAGCTTCGATAACAATAGGCCTACTGGGAGTACAGTTTTTCAAAACCTGTATAAAAACTTGAGTATGAAATATTATACTAAAAACACTTGATTTGTCTAACTCAGACATATTAATATCAGATACCCTTTTGAATACATTTGTGCACAAAACGAGATTGGTAGATTTTTGCCCCCCATCACTCTCATTGTAAACTCATTATGCATGTATCTGTTTTAGGGGCCAGTAGGAACAGAGGAACGATTACAGCAAGTTCAACCTGTTTTAATGCTCATGTGGGCACCTGACTGTTTCCTTCAACTTCCTGAATGTTATATTTACCACTGTCAAAGATAATTTTTATTTCAGTTTTGAGACAAGCTGCCTTAAAATGAACGTAAATAGATCCATTTAGTTCTTCTCCTTTCACTCCATGGAATCCTTTTAATAACAAGTGCATCAGCATTCAAAGCCACTTTTACAATTAGATTTTCAGCCACACTTCCTGTTTCATTCAGTGCTCAAGCCAGTGGTGGAAAGAATAGTCAAGTACCAGTATGGCACTTAAATAGTTACATTTTCAATGCTTGAGCTAATGATTAAAGTATCGATCGACTTTAAATTAATTCTGCTAAATATAAATAATTCAAGCCTTGGGAACAACTGTTGTGAGTGACGTAAACTCCTTCACAACTTCAAATGACCAAAGTTGAAGTCAAATTAAATCAGCGGTGTCAAACTCAGTTTCACTAAGGGCCACACTGGAAAAAGAGAATCGCACCAAGGGCCAGATAGTTTGACATGCTTTTATTTCATCGAAAAAGTAAAATATCTTTGACTCAATTATTGCATGTATCATATAGTCTTCTCACTTACAATTTGGTCCACATAAAGCCCTGAAAAAGTGAGCAAAAAAGTTCCAAAGCCATTCTAGAATTTAGCAAATCGAGCAAAACGATTACATTTTCTAAGTAGGCTACCACCCAGCTGACTCACAACAATCTCTTTCACAGCCTGAATATGCTAACTCTCTGCTTCTGTGGGAATTTCTGAGTCTCAAAGTCAGCCAATTTGCCAAATTCTGCTTTGAGTGTTGCATAATTGCAAGTTGAAAAACTGTTTCCCATGTTTTTGGTTTGGCGCACAACTAGGTGGGCCAAAATTGATCGTGAACTTAAATTGATATGCGGGCTGGATCAGAGTGTGCAAGGGGCTGGATTTGGCCCGTGGGCCTTGAGTTTGACACATGTGGACTAAATAGTCCTCACTTATCAAGACTTTCATCAGTTACCTTCCAACCTGTGGACACGGGCAGTGATCAAATGTAACTAAGTACTAACTCAAGTTGAGGTCTAATTGAGTATTTTCTTTTCATGCAGCTTTGTACTCCAATACATTTCAGAGGGAAATGTGTTTACTTCATTAGGCTACATTTAGCCTTATCTGACCGCTTAGTTAACATTTAGCATACAAAACATATGAGGAGCTAATAAAATATGTCTGATTACAAATCAAACTACACAAAACAACTATACAAGCACAGTTGAAAACTTTAGTTGATTAAAATGAATTGGCAACTATTTGATAATTGTCATTGTAAGTTTAGCACTTCATGGTTCCAGCTTCACAAATGTGAAAATTTGCTAGGCCTAATTTTAAATTATTCAATGTTTATATTTTTTAATATTTTTGAGGTTTGGACTTTTGGAATTTTTATAAACAAATCAATCAACCCATAATGAAAGCAGTCATGAATTACAGTGATGCGAGGCTTTTAGGCCTACAAAATAAAGCTCCACCTCAACCAACTACAACAGTAAAAATCCTGCTTTAACAATAATCTAATGATAGGCTATAATACTATAATAGTATAACAATCACAGGGGACCTTTTTTGTTGTTGCATTGAGTACTTTGATTACTTCAAGTGACTTTTCCTGATTAACTTACATTTTCAATGCAAGACTTTTGCTTGTAAGTATATTTTACAGTGTGATATTAGTAGGCTACTTTTACTTATTCAAGTAAGGATCTGAATGCTTCCTCCACCACAAGGTGTCTGCCGCACTGCATATTAGGTTACAGTAGGCTACTGCATGTTCAATCTGGAGACTTAAGTTTTTTTTGTTTTTAGAAAACATGTTTTCATGAAGCGTTTAGGCTATACTCTATTAAAACTTATTTAAATTTCCGGCAGATTTAGGGCTTTTGTTTTGCTCCGTGACGGTTTACTTGTAGCTGTGACCCACAGTGTAATTACCCCAGGTGGATGCTGATAGTTGGCTGCAGACGGTTGTTAATCACCTCGTGTTGTGTAACTTCATCCCCGTTGTGTCCTTGGCTTGAGGTCTTGAGGTGGGGCTCCCAATCACGACTCCCGTCTCCCACCGACGCGCACGATTTCACCCAGCTCCACTTTTCCAGATGTGTGTGTGTGTGTGTGTGTGTGTGTGTGTGTGTGTGTGTGTGTGTGTGTGTGTCAGTTGTTTGTTTATACAAGGCCCTGGGCTCGGCCTTATCTGCTGCAGCCACTCACGCCGTGATTTCAGACTTTCTTCAGCGAGCAGTCTACTTGTGTGTTTTTTTTTCTTCAGTTTTTTTTTTGTTTTTTTTTACGGCCCATTGTTTAGTCGAATGGTTTCTGAAGATACAGAAATTTCTTTTTCTTCCTCCCACCTCATTAGAAAACCGCCTGCACTTCATCCCCACCCAAACAGTGGCTCAGTTATTTAGTCCAGACAATCAGAGTGACCGCAGCTTTGAAATCTGTTGAAGCCATTCAATGATAGAATAAAAATAACACTGCTGTTGTTTTTATTCCGCCATCTTAGAAATACAGGCTTAAAATAGGTTGAAATATGCTGTTAACGTCCTATTATGCGTCCCCCTACCCAATAATAGTAAAACAATAGTTGTATGGAGATAGTAGCCTAATAACGCATTGGCTAACTTCCATGTGTAACAGCCTGCTGTGGCAGTGTGTATGCCTACACTGAACTATCTAGTGGAAATTGTTTTATATGTTGTATTACAGAAATGTAATGAGATGTGGTGTTTTTAGGGTTGCAATTAAAGATTATTTTCATGATTAGTTAATCCGCTGATTATTTTCTCTTTTAATCAGTTAATCGTTTGATCTATAAAAGTCAGGAAATAGTGAGACAAGTTGGTTTTACAAATGTCTTGTTTTGTCCGACTAACTGTCCAGTCTTTGCATAAGACACGACTTTAACATTTAATTAATTATCAAAAGTGTTGCCTGTTGATCAACTGATCGGTTTATCTTATCGACTATAGTTCCAGCTCTAATTGTTTTATTGTTTCTTAGGTGCCTTTTTAACATTGGCGTGGGACAAAAAAATACAAAATAGCCTTATTTACAGTTTTTTGTAATTATTATTATCAGTGAGCATTGTCCCTGACAAATTAACAAAACTGATCAGAAATATTATAAGGTATCGTTTTATTTGGGGGCCTGTATACAGTGGGACTCAGTGACATTATTGTGCTGTTTGGGATAAGATTCATCTACAGTATCCACATTGTTCTAAAAGAGATTATTAGAATAGGTCAGCTTTAACAGTGAATTGATTTTCCTTTTTTAATTTCCAATTTTATTAATAGCCTAAATAATACAATTTATGACATATGCCGCTTTATGAGCTATACAACATATCTGTTACACTCCTAGGGTGGAAAGTAACTAAGTAGCCTAGGCCTACATTTACCCAAGTGCTATAGGCTACTTAAAGTACAATTAGACCTACTTGTACTTGAGTATTTCCATTTTAAGATGCTTTACTGCATTGCATTTCACAGGGAAGTATTGTACTTACTCCACTACATTTATCTGACAGATTAAAAGTTTACACACAAAACATGAAGTTTTAAAATGTTATATTCTACCAAGTAGTAAGTGGTCGTTTGAAGTAGCTCCAGACAGGCTACATGTGACACTAACGTGATAGCAATAATAATCTGATAATATTATACAGCAGCATTAATATAACAGGGGACATTCTGAGAAACAAGTCAAAAGAAGACTTCTTTTTCTCAGAATTCTATTCAGATTTTTTTCCTCAGAATTCTGACTTTATTCTCAGAATTTAAATACTTTTTTACATGTGGCCCTAATCCATATCCTACTTTTACTTTTAACTCAAAGTTCTACATTCTTCTTCCACCACTAATCGATTCAAGCTCGTCGTGATGCGTCTTACTCGACAATTACGGTGTTACTGTGTTTTATGAATGAATGTTTAGTTGCTTGTTGCTAGGGGAAGAAAGGGAGGGTGCGCCTGACGTCACTTTCTGTTAAACAAACCTGCGGGTCACGACGCCGAGCTGGCACGCGCCCCTCCCACCTCTTATAAAGGGACCGGTCCGAGCGGAGACTGACCACTCGTTGTTGTACGTGTAACCGGTAAATAAAGCGTGTAAATCTCGGAGAGAAAGAGAGAGATGTACTGGGACACTATCATCAAACCTGGAGAGAGAAACACAGACGGCAAAGACTCGAAAATAAAGGTAGGTTTTCACTTTTAATTTGGACAGAAAACCATGTCATGCATTCATGACGTCGAGCCTATAACCGTTAGGCCTATCTGTAATCATTCATCCCAATTAATAAAGGCAAATATTGGGTTTCATGTGACCAGAAATGGCTGGGTTTTTAATTTTTTTTTTTTAATAGTTTCTCACATTTTATAAACTAAACTAAACAATATATATATATATATATATATATATATATATATATATATATATATATATATATATATATATATATATATATATATATAGTTTATAGTTTATAGTTTATATATATATATATATATATATATATATATATATGTATAGATATTGAAAATAATGATAAGTCACTTTTATCTGTGTGTATCTCATTGGTGGTGCATTCCTTGACTAAAGGAATGCCCTCACAAGTTAAGTTGTAAGAAATAACACTAAAAGACACTAAACAGAGGAATGGTAATCATCCTAAAAAAGATGTGAAGAATGAATTAAATGCATTATTTAAAAAAAAAGGTTGCTTTGCAGCAGCTGACCTGTGTATCTCATGTCTGACTTTTCTCCACAGCACAGCACCTAAATGCATCATAGGTGCATTAGTTGGATAACAATCTATCTAATCTATAAAAGTATATTCTAATGCATGAAAAGATATTATAATAATATGAAGTGCAAGTGCAGGCTTTTAGGGCCTCTTGATATTGATCAACAATTTTGAGTTACAACGATGATGAAAGTTGTAATCTTTCGACACAGATGGAGATTTGCCAGACTGGATTTTACACAGAAGACTTCAGGACACAGGAAGTGCCAGCTGGCTTTGACTTTGCATCTTATGGTGAGTTTTGAGAATTACTGGCACTAGATGTTGTCTCCATCACAAGTTAAACATCACTGCTTTTGATGGTACAAGGTTTAAACTCTCGGTGATGCCCAGACAGGTTTTTTTTTTCTCTGATGTTTGCTCGATCTGTTTCCTCTGAACCTGAGCAGCTGAAGGACAGAGGAAATATTTGCGCAGACTGTAGCATCACATCTGTCAGAGCTTTTTCAATGAGACCTTGACACCCGGGGGCTCTCGCTCATACTCAGGATAAAGGGGGTCTCTGTGTGTGTGTGTGTGTGTTTGTGAGTGTGCGAGGATTAGTGCTTGAATGGGCTGAGGTAGGCAAAGACAGACAGAAACAGGGTGGTCAGGTTAAAGACACTCCCCTCTCTCTCTTCCCTAATCCTTTCCTCCAGACTTCCTCCTCCAACAGATTTAGAGTCACCCCCTCCCCAGACCTCCATCACTACTCTGTCACACTCCCTCCGCTGGCGTTTCCTCCTCTCTCTTCCTCCCCCTCCCTCCCTTGTTTCCTCCTAGCTGCCTCCATCAATTGAGCTGAACAAAAAAAAAAAAAAAAAAAGAGTGCCTGCTGCTGATTTGACAGTAAACAAACTGCTTGTTCTTGTGTCAACATCCACTGTCAAGATAAAAACCCACAAACTTTAAACTTCACCCCATCTTTCCCCTTTTAAAGACTCTTTCGCTGCGCTGAGATTTAATCAACCTCCTGCTGCAAGGACCATACCATACATTTTACTACACAGTAGACATTTGTAGATCTCTGGCATAATTTATTTTAGCATGGTAAGAAAATTCACTTGCAGAGACTTGCAGAGACTCTGAAAACAGCTTGAGTTATCTTAATGTTTTAATTTAAGCAGGACAAGGTCTTCCCTGGTGGTGCATTCAATGATGTTCCAACATCTAAAAGTTGACAATCGGCTGCCAAAAAGCAATGCACTTACAGTTGTAAGAAAATCACACTAAAAAGACAAATGGTAATCATCCTGAAAAACAATAATGTACATTTATTGCATTCAAAATAAAATACTGCTTAGCAGGTGACTATCATGTCTCTCATGTCTGACTTTCCCAGCAGCACATAATGCATCAGAAATATAGAGATTTCAAAATAGGCCCTCCTCACATCTGTGCTACTGTATTGAAACATGCACCAAAATAAAACAGATTAAAAAGAAAAAAACAAGTGTCTCTGCAAGTGAATTTTCACACCATGCTGAAATAAATGGAAACAAATAGCTGCCCAGTAGGGAGGAAATCGTTAGGCGTTTTCTTTTTACAAGCATGAACTGTGCCTCTATCCTGCCGTCATCATCACTTACTGACTCCATCTGTCTGTATTGTGTTTAACCTTCAGACTACCCTGGTGAAGACCTGTCTTTTCTGTTAGACAGTAAATCGCCCGGACAGCAGCAGTACGTGGCAGAAAGCAGCTACCCAGAGCCACCTAAAGCTTCTCACACATACGACACTAAAGGTGAAACCTCAAAATACAATATAAACATACCCTTATGGTTCCTATAATGAGTCGTATGTTGGTGTTTTTGACTTATCTCACATTCTTTGCTCTTTTTTTTCCCCCTGCAGTGAGCACCAGTGACAATTCCCTCTTCAACCTGGACTCATACCAGGAGATCAACTGGTGGGCCTCATATCCACATGGTGAGCTCACAACTCATACCGTATTGAAAATAAGTTTTGTTTTTAAAAGGAGTTTCTTTTAGTGACTTTCTTTAGAACTTTCTTTTTGGACATGCAGGTGGGCTGACAGTAGACCAGTCACCAACTGGATACCAGGAGTCTCCACAGGCGTACCAGAGCCTGGTGCCCCAGAACGGACAGTTCAGCCCGGCAATGGAGGGCAGCCACAGCCCCTTCCTAACTGCAAAAGGATCCAATGCATTACAAAGTAAGACATTTCATCTGTGGATGTTAAAAAAAAAAAAAACACCCCATCAGTGGTCTAATTTGTGCAGTTCAGTGGATGTAATCCTTCTCTTTGTTCCAGGTGAGACAGACCAGAGCTACTCGTGTCACTCGGCTGACCTGTACGACTCTGACGGACAGAGGCAGCCGTCCTCTTTCTGGCCTGAATACTCCTCTCCCAGCTTCACTGCCCCCACACCACACCCGCCCCCGGCCTCCTGCCCCTCCAACCACGGCCCTCACTCCTCAGAGCAATACTGCGCCCGTGTGGTCAAACGCAAAAACACACACCCCCAGAGGCCAGACAGGGAGGGCCAGATGACGGGAATGTCAGCTTATCCAGGTTTGCTTTCTTTTCTCTTCTGAGCTAATCTTTAACTCTGATAACTCTGATTGCTGTTTACAAGATCAGAGAACTTGTCATGATTTCATGATGGGCCTAATGCTACTCACACATTATACTAATTCACTAGTATTACTAGTAGACACTCACAGGGGCTATTTAGTACTTTTACTTTTGATCATTTAGGTACATTTTTGCTAATAATACTTATGTACTTTTACAGTACAATTTTGAATTGCACTTGTTTTTTTTACGCAGCTGTATTGCTGCTTTTACTGAAGTATAGGATCTCAATACTTCTTCAACCACTGGTTATTGCCATTATAAACTCCTTCTATAAACCAATTAATATTCATTGATTCATTGATTCATTGATTCATTCAGGTTCTGGTCCAATCCAGCTGTGGCAGTTTTTACTGGAGCTACTTCTGGACTCTGCCTGCCGTACCTTCATCTCCTGGACGGGAGACGGCTGGGAGTTTAAGATGTCCGACCCCACAGAGGTGAGGAAATATCTTGTTTTGGAGTACTACATGGCAGTACAGGGCAGTAATGTAGTACATTTAAGTGTTGTAAGTGCAATTTTGACTTGGTTGTACTTGAGTATTTCCATTTTATGCTATTTTATGCTTGTACTTCACTACATTTCAGAGGGAATATTAAATAGTGATTGGTCTAACAGTCCAAAATATATTTTTAAACGTGAACAACTCTCTCCCAAAGTGCTAAAACTCAAATGTGTGATGTTGTCAAGTATAAAGTCTGGAACTGCTTCATACACAATGAGTTGGGAAAGATGTTATAGATGACACTGAGAGCACCCAGGGGATGTTCTGAGTATATGGGTACATTTTCTGTTTCAGAACTAAGCACACTAAAATAGAATGAAGCTCATTTGGGTATAAAAAAAGAAAGAAAACAAACATTCTGTGGCTCCACAAAATCAGTCTCCCAGTCATTGTCTATGGAGCAGCTACATACTTTATACTTGATGACATCACAAGTTACTTCTCAGATTTTTGGCTTTGAGAGGGAGTAGCTCACGTTCAAAAATATTGATTGAACTTTCCTCTTGTGTCTTGGAAAGGATATATTGGAATTCTGAATTTAGGTGGTGTTACCTTTTAGTGACTCTTTATTCCTCTCACATTCCCTCACATGTATCTTGTGACTTTTTGGAGGGGCCTGACCCCTAGATTGGGGAACCACTGGACTAAACTACCAAACTGTATAAAAAGTAGTTCAAACTAGCTCCACCTCGAGTGGCTACAACAGTAAAATGCTGCTTATTACATATGTTTGGTACTCACAGTACATTTTGCTGACGCTACTTCTCTTTTTAAAGGACTTTTGATTGTAATGGAGTATTTTATTATATATTTTTTTGTTTACATTTTTGTATCAGCACTTTTACTTAAAGAGGATAAGACGCACCTAAGTCCAACTCTGTGTTTTCTGTTGATCCCACAGGTAGCCAAGCGCTGGGGCCAGTGCAAGAACAAACCCAAGATGAACTACGAGAAGTTGAGCCGCGGCCTGCGTTACTACTACCACAAGAACATCATCCACAAGACGGCGGGCAAGCGCTACGTCTACCGCTTTGTCTGTGACATACAGGGCATGCTGGGAAAGACGGCGCAGGAGGTCCTGACCAGTCTGAATGTTTTGCCCACAAACACAGAGTCGTGGCAGTCGTGCCCCGGGGTACCTGCAGCGGCAGCGACGTCAGAGCACACAAGTGAGACTTGGGCGTCACATTAAGGACTCTTGGGACTCTTGGTGCTGCTGGCTGAGAGCGACCAGCTACATGTTGATGGAGTACTCCAACCTACAAAGTAAACACTGCCTCTTAAAGCCCTGGCCGAAACCACAGTATCCTCACTGGGTCATGTTGTCGCCGACAGCCAATTCGTAGATGCTGCATTTCAGGGAATAAAATAACCCAAAAACTCTCAATTCATGCAGTCAGTCAATATGTTACTTTTTCTTATCATAACTAAATGAAAGTCTTCCAATATCTGAACCATAAACAGAAAAGCAGGGCTAAATAACTGCAGCACAAGTGCATTTTAAGCACTATAAATAGATACTTGTTTTCCAACGTCAGGGCCCATATTTTCATTTGATGTTTCTAAGAAGGAATTGCTATGTAGAGTTTTGTGCATTTATATTATCATTGTTAAATACAAAACTCATGTCTACCTCTGTTGCTAATGAGAATAACAAACTGAGATTACTTTCAGGCACTCACTGTGAAAGTTTTTTTTTGTGTGTGATTGTTTTGTGTAAATAAACCATGAATGTGTAATAAAAGAAATACTCCATATATAAACATAGATTTGTGAGACGAGTTTAATTACAAAAACATTAAGAAGTGTGTTCCTGGTACTCAATACAGCAGTTTTTGTTAAATTGTTTTTTATTGCTATAGTAGCTATAGCATAATGCATATAGGCCACAGGCTTTACTTCCTATCTAACTTCCTATCTTCCTTCACGTGCTGCTCGTAAGTATCTATATCCGAGGTGGTACAGGGTGTTTACAACCCATTGAGACCTGGCTCACCTCACCAGATTTCCAAATATTTAACTTTTCACATGGTTTGCATTTTAAGTAGAGAATGAGGTTGTTACACAAAATGTTGTTCAACAAAATTCTCCCATTTATAAATCCATTGCTTCTGAGTTTGTAAAAACGTTTCCTGTTTTACCGTGTGGGACTCAAGTAGCATAGAAGCTGAGGTGATCAGTAGAGATTGATGGTATGCATACCATTTTATTCTCTGGAAAACAGTCTATGCACACCGTCGATTTTCAACTAATGGAGACAGTACAAATAGGGTATTGCATATTTGGATGTATTACATCATCCAAATAAAAATACATATCGGTTGGTCGACACAATGAAATTAATATATTAATACACTGAATTATTATCCATTAAGTATGCTGAGCATTATACATTCAAGTCCAATTCTGTGAATAGGCTTTCTATAGGCCTACTATTACTCTTATTATAATAAATGTTTGCACTAAATTTACATCTTTATTATTAATGGTTTATTGCTGGTGACAGGTGGACTGTTAAGTCAGACGTGACACCTGGGATCTTACAATTTCGATATTTTCCATCGGCCCTGAATGCCTCCTTCCTGGATGTCTATTGGTCTCAGCCTTCAGTCGGTGGAGGCAATTTACGAGTTATTCTTCTTCTCATCGAGGGGAAATACGACCGCGTTCAACCCGAACAGCAATTTAACATCCCTCCTCAGTTACGGTAATAGTTTAAGAAATGCCTCCCAAAACTATAAAAATGGCTTTGGCCGAGATGTTGGAGGACCTGAAAAAACAGGACTTTGAAAAGTTCTGTCACAGGCTTGTGGATCGCAGAGAGGAGCCGCGCGTCAGACGCAACAGAGTGGCGGATAAAAACTTTTTAGAAATCGCAGACGTGCTGGTTTCAACTTTTACAGAGCCCGGAGCTCTTCAAGTTGCTCTGGAGATATTGAGAGAAATTGACTGCAACGAGGATGCGTCGGGACTTGGTGAGATTAGCTACTGTAATTCTGTAGCCTATATTTCCGCGCATAATTGCAAAAGTGGATTATAGACTGTAGCTTTATTATAATAGGCTAACTTTTTATATCATGCTGTTTGTAAACCATAACAGTTGGCTGTAACGCAAAAAAGCCAATGATTTTTGCTCATTAACATAAAAGATAGGCTACTGTATAGGCTACTCACATTTTACTTTCATTTTAAACAATATGTCTGCTCTTACGTAAACCCTATGTGAAGAGATTACATAACAGAATAGCCTACACTTTATTTTCCCCGAGGGGAAATTTGTCTTAGATATATTGCAATCTGTTGCTTCACAACATAAACATGTAACAGAAAAAGACATTCTAAAATCAACATACAAAATTAAAAATAAAAACAACTTAAAAATGAGCGTCCAAAAACACAAAAGGACAGACATGACAGCACAAACAACACAACATCATAATAATTAACTGTAATTAATATATAATATAAATAAGAGCCAATTACTGGATAGTTTTTTTTTATTTAAAGATTATTTTTTGGGGCTTTTCCCTTTATTCGATAGTGACAGTGGATAGACAGGAAAGGTGGAGAGAAAGAGAGGGGATGGCACGCAGCAAAGGGCCGCAGGTGGGATTCGAAGCCAAGGACCTATAGAGGCCGCCCAATACTGGATTGTTAAGGCAGATATTTGTGTTTGAGAGTTTGAAAGATCGAATAACAATGTATCAGCAATATTGCATTAAACATAATCATTTTTAAGTTTGGCATCGATCTTCTTTGTCATCGAACTCTCGGCAATCCAACATGTCAAACTCAAACTGTGTCCACATGATCCCTTAAATTAGGTTGGAGAAGAATTTCCATTGCTCCTCGGTGGACTATGTAATGGTAACACTGTTTCTAATTTACCTCAGTCATGTCTTTGAGAATGACATCTATGGCATAAATTAGTTTTTTTTATTCAGCTCTCAGATAGACCAGTAGGCCATAATGTAGCCTATACGGTATGTGTGACGAGCTGATATTGACCAATTCATTGGCCTGTCTTATTTTGTCTTTTTCTAACCATGTTTGTTCATCATCCATCCTTAAAACACAGCAGGTTATTTTGATTTAAACACATCACACTAAAACAGTGGCAGCAACAATATTCATATGTGATGAAAATATTTAATTTAATCTTGTTATCTGTGCTGGTTAGAATACTTTGTTTCTGGCTCTTCTATGTGCTGTCTCTATTTGTACAGCAGGTTTATTCAGTTCCCCTGGAAATTACTTAAAGGTCCCATGACATGGTGCTCTTTGGATGCTTTTATATAGACCTTAGTGGTCCCCTAATACTGTATCTGAAGTATCTTTTATATAGGCCTTAGTGGTCCCCTAATACTGTATCTGAAGTCTCTTTTATATAGACCTTAGTGGTCCCCTAATACTGTATCTGAAGTCTCTTTTATATAGACCTTAGTGGTCCTCTAATACTGTATCTGAAGTCTCTTTTATATAGACCTTAGTGGTCTCCTAATACTGTATCTGAAGTCTCTTTCCCGAAATTCAGCCTTGGTGCAGAATTACAGCCACTAGAGCCAGTCCCACAATGAGCTTTCCTTAGGATGTGCCATTTCTGTCTATAGCTATTGAGGAGGAGAGAGGGGGGGCAAGGTGGAGGGTGGGGGTGTGCCACTGGGGACCATAGGCGGGCTGGGGGAAAGCATATTAATGTTAAAAAACCTCATAAAGTGAAAATGTTCATGCCATGGGACCTTTAATGCCAGAGTAGGCTATACCTGCCTGTTTTTCTTCTTTTTTTTTAATGAAAAGGAATGACATAAACAATCTAAGAGTATGCAGAAAATCTGTCAGTGCTAACAAATGTTTTTGTTTTTACAGTAAGGGCAACACGAGGACAATAGACATCTCGTTCTGAGAGTGAGTTGATCTGAACTGTTTTTACTACATGCACTGAAGTTCTTAACATGTACATAAAGCATTGGGAAAAGAATATAGAGTTACTATACAGTTTAAGTTTTTTCTTAAATGTTTTACAGCTGCAAGACCCTCAGCAGGAGCCATCATGGTATGCATTGATTGATTATGCAATATCTCAGAACATTTTCAGTGCTGCAGACTGTTTACGTTCCGAACAAGAACAATAAGAACAAAATGACATATGGCTTATGGCAAAAGCGTCCTTCTCAGTTGAGACATCTACCTTATAGACAAACAAGATTCAACTGAAACTTATCTCTATCATTCATCTAACATTCAACTGTTAACTCTTACGATTTTCATGAAATCAAACCCATTGTTGATATTGTTATCTTTTGTCTGAACATTTACTGTTTTTACATTCATTAATTACCACAGTGTAGTAGTGTTGTTTGTTTATGGTGGGGGGCCACCATTTCCTTGTTGGATTTAAATTGCCTTCAGACACATAAGGTGTTCACAGGGAACGATGCAACACGTAATCCATCGTATTACAGTTACAAAGGTTAAATGATCAGTTTTTTACGTCTTGCATATCTTTCACAAAGCAACATTTTTGGATGAAGTGAATTGCTGTATAATACTGGCATAAATGAATGACACTTTTCATTCATGAGTCAATGTTTTTCCTCTTTCTCCTCAGGGAAGCACCCGATGTATCGACGACGCCTACGTGCTCTCATCCAGGAAGTGAACATCTTTGTACTATATGGGATAAACTGGCCAGCAAGAATATTATCACACAAGGGTTATGTGCATAAACCAACCGGAAAGACTAATCAATGTTTTGTATTTTTTCATCACAATAAACAGTCTTTCTTGGCATCTTCTCTTTGGCTCACAGTCTTTGTAAAGCATTGGCATTTATCAATATTGGTCCTGTATGTTTCCACAGCACATGCCCCTTTAACTAACTGAAAAAACAAACAAGTATTTATATAGATGAGGGTCTCTGTGAACATTTAGCTGTATCCAGGCTATAATCAGGCCTTGCCACATTCCTGTTTTTATGCATTTTTACATAATCTTTCTATAAAGAGGCCTGCATTACAGAAAATGGTCTTTCATTATATAGCTTTATACGTGTACATACCAATAAAAGAAAAATGAATAATTTACACCATAAGAGTTGTAATAAAAGGGTTTATTAATGTTGATAAATGTATTAGTCGAGTCAATTTTATTTATAGACCAATATGACAAATTTGCATCAAGGTGTTTTACAATCTGCAAAGCATACATCATCCGTTATCTTTAGGACCCCCCCCAAAAAAACAAAAACAAAACAAAACAAAACACAACAACTTTAAATTAATGCTTAATTAGAGAAAACTACTTGTTCAAACTACTTTTGGCTCCTTTGTTATTTTTGTCCGAATAGTCTGTAGGCTATACGCCATCGGCCGCAGGATGACAGGCCTCTGACTTCCGAAGAGAAAGAGCGTTGGTCACAGCGGGTGGAATGATGTCCTCCAGTTACTTTTTTCAGCTCCCTCCGTATAGGCCTGGAGGGGAGGCAGAGTGAGCTAGGCCAATGTATGCATCACCACATTTTCTACAAGTGACACTACCGTTTGTTCACATTAAGTTCAGTTTAATTGTCATGAGTCATCAAGGTTCGGAGATGACACATTTTTAAAGAACACATTTTCCCATTCTTCTGCTATGGATGGACGGCAGCGGCACAAGGATATTTAAGCTGCCTAAAAAAGGGCCGCTTACAAAAAAAAAAATCTATATTAGCTCAAGTGTACTCCATATTTAGAAAATTTTCTCCACTTTATCTTGCCGTCAGACAGAACCTTATTTCCACAGAAGATTCCCCTTGCTCTCTTTTGGCCCATTCAGTCTCCCACTGGAAAAGTTCTTCTTCTGTACACTCTGGCTCATAAAGGTTTCCTCTTGTCTCTACGGTGACGGCCATTTCGTTGTTGCTGTCATAATCACTCATTTTTATATTCTTGTATTTTTTGTCTCTTCCGTAAACCGCTGAATGTCTGACCCAAACAGCTGATCTTGGGTGTAAAACTTGTTAACTGTTATTTTTAGGTGGCTAAAATACATGTAGCTGCAGAACATTGCTTAGCTTTTGTGTCAATACTCCTGTCTGCTTCTCCAAACTGGGGTTAAATACACTGACTACCTCATACAATGCCACTTTAAAATATCCAAACTATCCCTTTAGTAGGGATTTTCTTACCTAAATGGGGGTGTTTAAAATTGGTACATTTAAAAGCACTGTTGCATTGTGGACAAGCGCCGCATCTGCTAAGTGAGGGCTTTTGGAGGAGGCAGGACTAAAGCAGCTCTAAGATTTATACCTTGTGGGAAAACATCTTGAAAGATTTCATTGAAATTTGACATAAATGAGGCTCAGATATTAAAATGTGTCTATACCATAGCTGTAACTAATCAATTAAGTCTTTTGAGTGGTAAGTTGGAACAAAAGCAAGTCGCTTAATTAGCAAGCTCAAGCGATTGAGAGGCCTACTCACTTGGGAGGTTTAATATATTCAGTTCCGTTGTTTCCTGGTGTAGGTCATCGGTCCCCATGGCTACCAACCGCCTCTCCCTCCAACGCCGGGTCGGCCACCTCTTTTGGCTGCAACTTTGGGAGGGGCTCCGGTGCGTGTGTCGCTGAATAAAAAAAACACACAGGAGTTTACAAGAAGAAAATATTGGATAGTTAGGTTAGACAGCACATTAAATAAAGCACTATTTGGGGAATGTTAAGGACCTAATGTGAGGTGGTGAGATGGATTAGAGCTAAAGGGACAACATGCCTAAGAAATTTGAGACAAAAACAGTTACTTTAGCAAACCTGCAGTAGATATTTATAATAAAACATGCAGGATCAAAGAAGTCTTTAACAACATATAGTGCACTGCATACATAAATGGTAATCGTTGAACACAGACCTTGAGGCACGTCTCTTTCTGGATGCTGCTGCCTGCTTTTTGTCACGCTGTAAAATGTATCTGACAGCGATGTCCATTTTGGACCCTTGGTCACACGTTGACTTCTTGTTCCGGAGGAAGTTGATATAGCTGTGTACCAGAGGTGGAAGAAGTATTCAGATCCTTTACTTAAGTAAAAGTACTAATACCACACTGTAAAAATACTCTGTTACAAGTAAAAGTCCTGCATTGAAAATGTTTCTTAAGTAAAAGTATCATCAGGGAAATGTACTTAAAGTATTAAAAGCAAAAGTACTCAATGCAGAAAAATCCTCACATTTTAGGAACGATCAAAACTGTTCTATCAACCTCAAACATGTCAACAATGTCAACTAAGTGTAACTATGTGTAATTAAGTGTAACTAAGGGTAGTTGAATTTATAATAACACATTGATTGATTCATTCATTCATTTTATGAACTACATGTGTTTTGTGAGCAGACATTTTAATTCGTAAAGTAAATAGTAACTAAAGCTGCCAGATTAATGTAGTGGAGTAGAATTAGAAAGTGGCATGAAAAGAAAAGACTCATGTAAAGTACAAGTACCTCAAATTTGTACATAAGGACAGTACTTGAGTAAATGTACTTAGTTACATCCCACCATTGCTATATACAAAAGGAACAGTGGTGGCCTTCAATGTCTGCTATTGTTACTAACGTCAAGATCTACCGCAACTACGTACCTGATTTTGTCCCGGTCCTTGGACTCGTACAGATCCTCCAGTGTCTCTGATCGGTGTTTACCAAAGCCAACCAGGGCCTTTCCTTCCTGGCCTGACTGAAGGGATCTCTCGTACCCACGATGAAATCGGACTTCTTGCAAAACCTCAGGGTAAGCAATCGCATATCGGGTCAAGGAATCCTTCAAATGAAAAGAAATGTTGTGTTATGATTAATGCTACACTATTCATATTGAATTCACTTGAATTAAAAACACTTAAAAGTGATCCCTCGGGGGGCAAATTGAGACCAATACACATAAACAATTCCTTAAAACACGTACACTGTATTTAAGTGAACCAGCGTGTTAAAATGCTTACAATTACAGTTATGAAGTTGTTAATAATCTTTGATCTACTTGACTTTATAACATCTGTCCAGGGACTACAGATGAAAAACGGCCTTTTGGATAACTGTGGGACAATGACAGCAACATTTTTATGTGCACACTGTCCCTCTTAAATAAACCATTAAATAAATTAACAAAGAAGTTTAGTTTACATAGTCAGTGGAGATGCTTTGCCTTTTTGTGTGTGTGTGTGTGTGTGTGTGTGTGTGTGTGGTGGTGGTGGTGGGGGGCATTTCTTCCTTAATTAGAGAGGAAAGCTGAGATATGAAAGGGGAGAGAGAGAGGGGGGAAGACATGCAGGAAAACCGTCACAGGTCGGACTCGAGGAACAAACCTCTGCATATTTGCGCCTGCTCTACCAACTGAGCTAACCGGCCACATGCTTGTCTGTATGTACACTGGAATTAGCAAGCTCCCAAAAGTTTATATTAATGACACATAATATTAACGTCAACAACAGCAAGTATGCAACTGCCTGGATGTTTTGGAGACACAAAACAGACCACAAGGGAAGCCAAAGCGGTCTAGGACCTGAGTGGTGCTGCAGCTGACCCCACATTGTAGTCCTACGTATGTTGCAGCCTGGGTGAAGGCACACCGGGCTCAGCTACCTCATCTGTAGATTGCTGCAGGGAGACTGAGGATATCTGAGTGTGGACAATGTCAGCTTTGACGGGAAGACCTTAAAACTAAGAACTTTTGGGAGTTAGCAGATTTCAGAGTACGGACAGTATCTCCTTTTTGTTTGCCGTACCTTATTGGCCATCAGCGAGCTCTGGCACTTTGTGTTCTGGCGCTGCTTCTCATGGCAAGCCACCATTTTGGCGGCGTAGCTCAAATCATTCTCCAACAGCCATTTGAAGGTTTGATCTTTGTACTGGCCAAACTGAATCATAAACCTGCTCAGAACGAGCCTTTCGTTACGAGGGTCGCCACCCTCAGAGAGAACGCGGGCCTCGGCCTCGGCCTCCACCTCCTGTGGCGTCTTCCCCGTCACAGGAGACGAAAAAGGCCAGCGGCCGGCCTTATGGTTCAGAGCCTCCTGTGAGGGCTTTGTATCCAACTCCCCGCTCGAGGTCTTACGGAAGGTAGGGTCACCTTTCTAAAGAGGAGGAAGACAAATAGAAAACATCAATGTGAGTATCATTTATAATGACCAAAGTGTAAAACAGAATATCTGAATTGCATTGTGTAAAGTTGAACTTACTACGTCCACACAGGCTCTGGTTTCTGAATCTGTAGAAAAAAGATATCAGGAGGGAGGGTGAAAGGTCGATATATGACAGGTCATCCTAAAATGTTAACTGTTTCCATGATTGTGCCTAGGGCTGGGCGATATGGAGAAAATCAAATATAACGATATTTTTGACCAAATACCTCGATATCGATACCGCAAAGATATTGTAGTGTTGACTATTGGTGCTTTCACAAAGTATTTACACAGTGAGATTGTTGATGAATAATCATCAGTAATATGGATATAATAACTAAGTGGGCAAAGGCAAATAATCGAACAGCTAGAACAGTCTGGTAAGTTCATAAAATGACATCACTTTACTGTAATGCAGCCTTCAAAACCAGTAAGAGACAACACTTATGCTATATTACCATATTACGATATCCAAAATCTAAGACGATATCTAGTCTCATATCACAATATCGATATAATATCGATATATTGCCCAGCTCTCATTGTGCCACATAAAGTGTGAGACAGACTTCACCAGTAGCCTACTGACCTGCAGTAATGATTTACTAGAGTTTTAACCTATTAATACAGTCTCAAGAATGACATTTCATTTTTTTCAAGTTTAATTCTTTTTCTTTTCCAAAATTTTTATGTTGTTAAAAATATGTTTTGGTGTAGGCTACTGTGCTACAATTTTAGGGGTGGAGTCAAAAATATAAATAACAAAATAAAATACAAGATTTCATTACAAAAATCGTATCCAAAGCAATACATGATTACATTATATTGTTTATACCTTCCTGAGTTTATGTCTTATTTGTAAATATTATTACAGTTAGGGATCACAATGGTGGTTCTGCCAAAAACAGTAAAGCTAAATGAGTTGAAACTGAAAGTTGAATCTCTGTAAAGCTAAGGGAAGCTGCATTGCGTTTAATAGGCTACATTGTTATTAGAAATGTATCGATTTCTACAGCCGCTTTAAGGATTCCAGTAGAGTGAATTAGGATGTGGAACAGTTGGGGCTTTTAATAACCATGCATGCCAGTGCTGTTACGGTCTATGTATCTATGGTGTTTACTCACACAGCGTCTCAGCCTCCTGGTTGCAGTTTATCAGCTTGAGTATACTCAAAGCCACTGGAAGAGCTCCGCGCTCGGTGAAGGTTGAAACCAAGAGGTCTGTGATCTGCAATACGCTTTTATTCTCCACATCCCTGTAGCGGACCCGCGGCTCTTCCCTGCGGTCTTTCAGCTGGTGACAAAACTCAAGGAAGTCCTCCCGACGCAGATCCTGCAGAGTGTTCTTTAAAGCCTTTTTAATGGTTGTGTGGACCATTTTTCTTCCGCAATCAGCGGCTTGTTTTGGGAATAGTGGCGACCCAGCAGTGTAGGCCTAGTTAGCTTTACCCAGGCCGTTACGCGCCTAATAGTGCTGCGTTCACGCCTGTCGGAAATACTAAGGTTACCTGTTTGCAAAACCCCTCTCAGAAGGCTTTGGTTTCTGATATAACTTTATGGTGCTATATATATATATAGCACCATAAAGTTATTTGAATTTTAACGATGGCACTAAAAGAGTCATGTTGAGATAATATCTCTCTCAGTAGGCTACACGAACTGGCACGGCAGACCAACCTTTGGATTTGTCCTAATGTTGACTCAGGCAGTCTTCTTCCCTATAGCCTTTCGAAACCAAAAACACATCAACAAACCTAGCCTATAAAGTATTAATTAAACAGTGGGTTTTAACTTTCTAATAGGGGTGGGCGATACTGGGAATTTTGGTATCGATCCGATACAAAGTAAATACAGATACCGATTCCGATACTTTTTACTTGTAACTCACGATCATTGAATAATTTTGTGATTTTGCCTTTAGTTAGTTGATTATGATTATGACAAAACACAGGCAAATCTAAATGTTTTTATTTACTATCTAGAACAATATAAAACCATATAGAAATAATAAAATAATTTATAACAAAATATAAATATAACAAAGTCAACAACACAACCAAAAATACCTTCCATTAGACACAGATATCTGTGAAAAATAAAGTCAGTTGTGCAAAATAAGTAAACAAAAGCCACAATGTATAAATATGAATGTAACAATATAAAAAACACAACAAAAAATACACTGCACACAGATATTTGTGAAAAATAAAGTCAGTAGTAAAGTAACAAAGTCAGTTGTGCAAAAAATCTCCTCCTCTGGCAGAGCAGGGAGGGGGCAGAGAGGAAGAAAAAAAAAAAAAAAAAAAAAAAGAGAGAGAGAGAGAGAGAGAAAAAAAAAAAAAAAAAAAAAAAAAAAAAAAAAAAAAGTGCGCTGTTTGCACACTGCGCACAGAAATGGAGAGACGCTGTGCTCGCATGAACTCGTGAAACTGCAACAAAAGTATCGATCTCATCACGACAGTATCGATCCGATACCAATGGCTACTCATCTTGGTATCGATACTATCGATATTTAGATCTATACGCCCAGCCCTACTATCTAACGCAGTAACCGGGTAAGGAGCCGATTTTATTGAGACTAACATTTCCCAAACAGAGCCTTCCACCAGCCCAATCGTCATAAAAGTAGCCCATTATATGAAAATATTTTTTGCAAAAGACAACAAATGCCAAATGTAAACCATGCTTTGGTGTTTCGTCTCTTTTTATTAACTTTTTTATATATATGAGCATAAATAGGCTATGAAATAAAATTAAAATCACTCCAAACCTCTCTGATTTTTGATAGATGATAGTTCCCAGGAAGCGGATTGTGGAGTCACAGAGGGTGATGGGTTGCCTGGTTGACACCAGACCCTTCTCAGTTGTAACTGAGAGTGGCAAATCTCAAATTTGCCGGAAGTTCGTCAGGGTTTACCCAGGCTAGGTGATGGGGGCAGGTGGGGCTGAATTCTTCCTGAAGTCCACAACCATCTCCACTGTCTTTAGAGCGTTGAGCTCAAGGTTGTTTTGGTTGCACCACTTCACCAGGTGGTCAGCCTCCGACCTGTAGGCGGACTCGTCACCATCAGAGATGAGTCCGATGAGGGAGGTGTCATCCGCGAACTTCAGAAGCTTGATGGACTGGTGACTGGAGGTGCAACTGTTGGTGTACAGGGAGAAGAGCAGAGGAGAAAGTACACAGCCCTGAGTGGATCCGGTGCTGATGGTCTGTGAGTCAGAGAGGTCTTTCCCCAGCTTCACATGCTGCTTCCTGTCAGACAGGAAGTCAGTGATCCACCTGCAGGTGGAGTCAGGCACACCAAGCTGGGAGAGCTCCTCCTGAAGCAGAGCCGGGATGATGGTATTAAAGGCAGAGCTGAAGTCTACAAACAGGATCCTGGCGTAGGTTCCTGCGGAGTCCAGGTGCTGGAGGATGTAGTGAAGGGCCAGGTTGACTGCATCGTCTACAGACCTATTGGCTCTGTAGGCAAACTGCAGGGGGTCCAGGAGGGGGTCAGTGACGGCTTTGAAGTGTAAAAGCACAAGGCGCTCAAAGGATCTGACGGGTCTGAAGTCGTTAAGTCCTGTGGTCCTTGGCTTTTTAGGAGCAGGGATGATGGTTGAGGTCTTGAAGCAGGCTCGCCCGTGACATGTCTCCAGTGAGGTGTGAAAATGTCTGTGAACACTGGAGACAGCTGGTTAGCGCAGTGCTTCAAGTTGGATGGGGAGACACCATCCGGTCCAGCAGCTTTCCTGGGGTTCTGTCGCCTGAACAGTGTTGATGTCTTATTGTTTGAGAGAGTCGTCACTGAGGTGGGTGGGGAGGTGGAAGCGGAGACCTTTAAGGTGGGGGAGGTGGAGGTGATGCACTGTAGCTGGAGCTGTTGGGAGGTGTCGCAGGGGATGGTGTCAGGGAAGACCCTTTGTTGGGAGGTGTTGAGGGGGATGGTTACAGGACTGACCCATCGTCTATCAAAGCGATAGTTAGCTAGGGGTCGGTCGTTGGTGGAGTGGGGGGGCTATGGGCTTGTAGCTGGTGATCTGTTTGAGCCCTCTCCAGACAGAAGCAGAGTTGTTTGCTGAGAACTGGTTTTGGAGTTTCTCAGAGTACCGTTGTTTAGCCTCTTTCACCACCTTGCTAAACTTGTACTTCGCTAAGTCTGTCTTTGTCCCCACTCCTGAACGCCTCTGCCTTGTCCAACCTTAGCCTTCTGGGTTTGGCTGAAAACTAGGGTTTGTCATTGTTGAAACTCACCCTTGTGCATGATGGAACACAGCAGTCCTCACAGAAGCTGATCTATGACATCACATCCTCTGTGTACTCATACAGACTGTTGGTAGCAGTCCTGGGGCCTGTTGCACAAAACTAGGATAAGGGATTAAGCCAGGATATCTTGGTGATCCTGGCTCAATTGATCCGTAATCCGGTTGCACTAAAGCTGGATAGGGGGCAGGAGGATATGTTATGGTATAAATTACCATGGAGATTTATTCTGTGGAGCTAGCCTGCTCCAGACCAGGCTAAATTCCAGGATCTATTTAATCTCATCCCTAATGTCAGTCAGCAGTCACCACAAATGGAAACCAATAGTTATTTCACTGCTCACTATACATTGTTATCACATATAACTAGACCCACTGTCATTATTTAAACGTTTGTGATCATTAATTTCAATGATTTTGGATAAATAATGATTTTTAGATGATGTTGTTATCATTAGATAATTTACAGTTTCCCATAGACTATAAGGCTATATATAAAATGATAGAATATTAGGGCCACAGAGGGAAAAAAAAGACAAGTCATACTATTGTAACCAGTTGTTTTAAAGGACAGTTGCTAAAATGACAGATGTGGGGCATTTCGTGAAATTGTACTTTAGTATGGTTTCATAAACAAAGACATGCTGATGTGCCAGAATATTAAGTATCACATTGTCATAAGTATCAAAACTGTAAAAACAATATGTAGCTTTACTGCAGAAAGAACCAGCCTCATAAATTTATGACTTTATCCTTTTTCTTCAGTGTGGCCCTAGTACTCTGTCATATAAACAAATACACAAATACACATTCCATATGAATATAAAAACACAATGTGTAACATTATGTTCCTTTATTGAATAAGGACAAAACAAAGCAGGTAAACCATCAGCTCCTTTCGAAACTGAAGTCAGAGTGACTCTACAAGATGGAAAGCACAGAATCAAAAGCATATTATACAAAATGATACATACACATTCAAAGGTCTGTATATAACACACCCTGCATGTCTGCACACTAAAATAAATGCAGGACAAATCCATACACATCAACTGAACAGACAAATGAATGGATGCAGTAGCCTCCTGCAGCCTTGTATTACACACAGTATACCGCACAAACATCATAAGAGGCCAAATTCGTAAAAAAACGAACCCAAAAAACCCAAATTCCTCTGCCACCGCAGGACATATTTTACCAAAATTGAAAGCACACATACTAACTAAAATAATTCAACACATATTGGTCCCTCAGCAGCCGACCACTGTCGTCATCAGGGAAGATTGCCGGATTGTCCCAGTCCATGGCTGGTGGCACTCTGGGGGCCCTCTCCTTCCTCAGGCAGGCCACATTGTGGAGGACAGCACAAGCCACAGTAATATCACATGCCCTAACAGGGCTGACCCTTAATTTGTGAAGGCAGTGAAAGCGTGCCTTCAGGAGGCCAAAGGTCATTTCAACTCTGGCCCTGGTCCTGGCATGGGCATGGTTGTAGGCCTGCTGTGCTTCCTGGGGGTCTGTGAAAGGTGTCAGGAGAAAAGGCTGGCAGCCATACCCCCTGTCTCCCAGCAACACACCAGAGAATTCACCTGTCAACACAAAATCTCATCATTACTACCTCATAAACACAGTTATATTCTTGACACAGCCATGATGGTTATAAATAGGGGTTGTGTGGCTTACCTTGTGATAGGCACTGATAGATTTCAGAGGCCCGAAAGATTCTGGAGTCATGGACTGAGCCAGGCCATTTTGCCACAACATTGCTGATCACACAGTCAGCATTGCAGACCATCTGAAATCATAAGATGAGGAATATTACACCAATCAATGCACATCACTGGCAATGCAGAGTGTTCGTCAATGGACAATATCAAAAAGTTATGTTCACCTGAACATTAATGCTGTGAAAGGATTTCCTATTCACAAAATCGGCCTCATGGGCACCTGAGGGGGCTTTTATCCTTATGTGTGTGCAGTCCACTGCACCAATGACATTGGGGAAACCTGTCACACAAAGTAATGAGTATCCTACTATGTGTTAACAGTTGTCCTGTAATTTGTAGATCCTCTTACCTGCAATCCTATAGAACTCCTCTTTGATGTCACAGAGTCTTCTGTGGCCAGGGAAGGAGATGAAGACATCTGCTAATGCTTTGATAGCCAGACACACACTCCTTATTGTGCGGCAAATTGTGGCCTTGTTCAGCTGTTCTGCATCCCCCACTGAGTACAGGAAGGCTCCACTAGCAAAAAGGCCAAGGGCCACACAAACCATTTGCTCCACACTCAGTGCATGGCTCCGTGCAGTGCGGTGCTTAATCCTGGGACCCAGTAGTCTGCATAGATACCTGATGCCATCTGCAGAAAACCTGTATCTTTCATATAGATGGTCATCAGGGAAGGCCAGTGGGTCCAACCGGTCCCTGAAGACCCTTTCTCGCCTGAAGGCTCTCCTCAGCACAAGTGCTTCTTCATCCACCACATCTCGCAAGAATGGGCATGCCATTGTCAGAGCAGAAAGGAACACACAATTTTGGGCCTTCATATAGGCTAGTGGCCACACCTGGTGCTGGGGGGGTGGGCAAAAGAGGGCGATGCCTTATAACGATGACTTGGTTGTACTGATTGCTGGGAAAATAAAAATAAAACTTATAAAGATGCCACCGTCCTGTGTGCTCACAATAAGAGCTCATATGTCATGGCTCACTTGACTTTACGAGAATATACCTAATTCTTATTTTGAGCTGTGTCATCTTCTTGGAGCTGGGGGAGGAAAGAAAAATAATGATTAATACATTTGTGTTACAGTTAGCATACAGTGTACATTGAAGGCATATCTCACCTCCCTCTCAAGTTTTTTTATTTCAAGGTCCAGTTTCCTAATTGTCCTCTTTTTTATTTTGGACTCCAGTGCAAGATTTTCAATCTTTTTCTTCTTGTACTGAATGTCTATGTCTGCCAGTTCTATTTGGCGCCGGAGGTGGTTGCCATACAACTTTCTGATAGCTTGTGAGCTCTGTGAACACAACACAATTAGCGCAGCTGGAATTTGGCAGGATGTGGTGTCCTTTTATTTATACACACTATGTTGCCAGGCTGGTTTTCCCACTGTATAGCATCTGGGTCCTGTAAAAGAAATTTTTTGATTTTTGATGAGGACTCCTCACCATTGTAGAGTAAATAGTACTTTCACAGTCTTAACATGATACCTCATGCCTTCCGGAATCCAGAGAGATGGTCTCCTCCTCATCACGTCTCCATCATGTGCTGTTGCTGCTGCACTGGGGCCTTCACCCTATCACATTTAATCGGAATCATATTGAAGCTAGTAGACAAGACATGCCAGGCCTACAGTATGCCTTTGATGGAGTACTCACTGGATCAGCATCGCCGGGTGCTTGTGCGGGTGGCTCTAACAGGAACACAGTGCTGCCAGACCCTGCAAGGCAATAGGTAAAACCAAAGTCAGACAGTCCAAATTGATTCAATATGAATGTGGTTGTATCCCATGTAGAGATGGAAGGACATACCTTGAATGAAGCGGGTGGCATCTTGGGAGGAACCTATGCTCGTCTCTTTCCCCCAGGGATCCCCTCTAAGACGGGCCTGCCTTTTTTAGCTCCAAAGGCCATGTCCTCTGCTGGGGTGAGGTCAGCCTTTGGTGACCCACCACCCGTGCCTTGTCTGTGGGTATTCTTTTTCACTGCTAAAACAGTACAGACAATGTGTGAGCAGGCACCTTCTGGGTACAATATATGCTTGTGCTTTGTTAAATATCAGTCAGGGACCATACCATTCTGCAGAATGTTCTTGTATTTGATTTTGACCTGCTGCCATGTCCGTTTTGGCCCGTTCATGTTTAATCTACATCACACGCACACACACACATTCTTTATCACAAGAACATTTAATGGAGTGACACTGCAAAAAATGACTTAGTATTTTTGTCTTGTTTTCAGTAAAAATATCAAAAAAAAAAAAACTTAAATAAAGATGTATTTTCTTGATTTGCTAAATGACCTAGCAAAATAAGTATAGTTTAGACAAAAAATATAAACTTTAAGTAAATGTGTGCTTAAAACAAGCAAAAAAATAAAAAAAATCTGTCAATATAATAAGAAAAATTCTCTTGAAATAAGTTTACTTTTTCCATAAACACTTAATTTTAGAAAAGTTCTCTTGTTTCACTGGCAGATTATTTTGCTTATTGGTAATTTTGCTCAAGAAAATATTTAAGATTTTTTTGAGATATTTTGTTTTTACTGAAAACAAGACAAAAATACTAAGTAAGAAAGACATTTTTGCAGTGCAGTGAGCAACCGACCTTGGGTCCTTTGAAAGGCGCTATATAAATTAAAGTGATTATTATTATAGCTCATCTATTTATTCAATTAAAATTTATTTATATAGCACTTTTCACAATTGTTTCATTCTGTCAAAGCAGCTTTACATTAATAAAAGCAGGAGAAACACAAAAACAAACGGTGGACAACATAAGAAGCAGAGTACAACGGCTAAGATTAAACCGTACTGAGCGTAGTAATGTTAAATAATAATGTAAGGCTTTAATAATAATTTATCATAGCTTTATACAGTGTGATGGAGTTACTTTACACAATTTCACTCATATCTGCAGTGCATTTCAATTAAAAATGTAACCGTGTCATAATTACAGTACAACTGCGTTTTTGGAGATGTGAATTAAATATTTGAATTGTAATTGTGATGTTTGAGCGGAGCGGTGAGTGTGTAATTGTGCACTACTTACGCATTCAGGCGGTCTGCAATACTTTGCCACGCTTTTTCTCTTTGCTTTATCACTGTGGCGGTGTTGCCTTTCTTCTTAATTATATCTTTTACCTCCTCGTATGCCTCCATGAGGATTTGTGCTTCCGACGGGGAAAAGTACGCGGCTCTAGTTGCCATGGTAAATCAGTTAATCTGTGATCTGTGGCGGGGTCTATTTGAGTGAGCCGTGAGCGCGCACCTATCCAGGATTGGTTTCACCTGGCTTAATGAATCCGTGTCTGCTCATCCTGGCTTGGTCTTTGTGCAACCAATTAAGCCTGGACGCACATGTTTTGGCTTCATTGAGCTCAGCTGAGTCATTTATCCCGGATGTCTTAATTCTACTTTTGTGCAACAGGCCCCTGAATATGTCCCAGTCAGTAGAGTCCAAGCACATCTGGAGATCCTCCAGAGCTACACTGGTCCACCCCCTTGATGTCCGCACTACAGGTTTGCAGAGCTTTAATTTCTGCCTGTACGCGGGGATCAGGTGGACCATGACGTGGTCAGAAAGTCCCAATGCAGCACGGGGGACGGCGTGATAAGCATCCCTGACTGTGGTCTAACAGTGACGAAAATCCCAAACACCATACAGTGCAAGAATACATATTTATAAATGCATATGGGTTCATAAGTAGCCTAAATGCTGGAACAAATGTTGTATAAATAGTGTAATAAGTTACAATAAATATGAATAGGCCTGCTTATAATAGGCTATACGCGTTATACAGACCTTAAACACTTGACACCAAATGTAGACCTACTACATGCTGTGTTTGTTGTGTTGGGACAGGTGAGGTGAGGGATGTGAATGTGAATGTGGGCTTATCAACCCAGTGAACCCCTTTAAGTCACTCTGACTTCCTTCAGTGTGTTTCTGGCCTGGTTGTACATTGTGTCAACACATCTACACTTCCTCCAGCCTGAGTTAACCCATAAACTGCTCATACGTTACAGCAGTCTCAAAAACACTCAATTCACTCTTGCAGTCAAGCTTTGTCTCATCTCATCATAGTTTTGCAAGCTTTGCAGATTTCAGTTTCTGTCTGCAGGTCGGAAAACGATGAAACAGATTAACATCTGGATGAACTAATGGTATTAACATTTCCGAAAGCACCTGAAGGCACCATTGGTCTCGATCACCTTTTTTTTCACACGCGGCAGTCATATTCCGCTTCTGGCCGTCTTCCTTCCTTCTTCGATCTCAGGTAAAAGTTAAAGCACTCCCGGATTTCTTGGTAAGAAATGGCCCCTAAAACCGTAAAAAGGGCTATATCCGACATATTGGAGGACCTGTCAGCGGAGAACCTCGAAAAGTTCCGCGTCCAGCTTATTGACCGCAGAGAGGAGCCGCGCGTAAGACGCAACAGGGTTGCGGGTAAAAACTTTTTAGAAATCGCCGACGTCCTGGTTACACATTTCACCGAGGCTGGAGCTCCTGCAGTGGTTGTGGAGATACTGAAGGACATTGGGTGCGCCGAGGATGCAGTCTGTCTAGGTAAATATCTTAAGTCTACATGGTGGGATGCAGAATGAGAACGACCAGTCGGGTATTCGGCTGCAGAATATTTAAGTGTGCTTGGTAAACGAGAGACAACTGACAATGTTTAATGGAACGTGTTGTGCTTTTCTTAATTTTCGATAAGTTAGGCTATTTATAAAGCTGAAAATAAAAGAGAAAATAATTGAAACTAGCCCGCTTCATTTGCTTTCGCTTTCGAACATATGCTGCCTGATGCAATATAGCAGGGCGGGAACAATGCACCAAATGAATGTTGGGTCATATGTAGGGCAGCCTACACTGTATATCAGTGGTTCTCAAACTTTTTTCAATAATGTAGGCTACCCCTTTTGAATTGTTTCTTTAAGCCAAGTACCCCCTGACCCGTGCTAATCATTTTCGGTAGAAAACAAAGTGTATATAAATAGGGAACAGTACAGCAATGTTAGCGATATATTTACTAAATAACAGCCTTGTAATTTAAAAAAACAAACATTTAAATGCTAATGAGAAAAAGAGACAAAAACTGTAAAAAAAAAGACAAAAACTTGAAAAAAGACGGTAGAAAGAAGGAAGGAAGTAAGGCAAGAATAGGTCAAAATAGTTTAAAAAACTTCAAAAACAGTGACATAAGAAGAAAAAAGTGAGAAACTTAGAAAAAAAAGTAGAAGGACAGTATAGGAAGGAAGGCAAGATTAGGTCCAAAGAAGGCGACACAAATGTCACACTTTTGGTAGGAAAAAAAAATTCTACATAAAGAGGAACAATGTTCTGGACAACAGCCTTGTAACTGTTAAACATTTTGTTAAATATCTCACATACCCCCTGCCGTCCTGCAAAGTACCCCTAGGGGTACACGTACCCCCATTTGAGAAACACTGCTGTAAATGGTAGCTACTGCATCATTTTTTCTGTCTATTTCTTTTCATGCAAACATTAATAGGCCTAGGCTACTGTTTCTTCATCAGAGTCAAAATGGACAAAAACATACGGTACCCGCATCAAACTAGAACAGGTTTCCAATAGTCGTTGGAAAACTGGTTGAACAGGATTTAAAATCTATTACCAAGAATGGGAAGAATGCCAAACTGTCAAATCACAGCAGGGACAAAACGTGTATATCTTAAAGTTACAAAGATAGAAGTACAAAAAGTACCCTATACTGCATCCACCCAGTGCCTTATTTTGTTCTTTGTAAATATGTGTGCATTAAGTCATTATTAATTGCAATTTGAAATACAGGATTTATGTTTCTTTTATTTATATTATCTAATGAGTATTCTTTCTATTTTTGCAGAGCAAGAGACGGGTGGACAGTGCTCAAAACCTGGTTCCAGTGGCAGTAAGTCATCCTGTTGATGTTTTTTACCTACATTACTGAATAGCTTTTGTAGAAAATGAGTTGCATTGGTTTTGAATTTCACATAAAAGGAATACTTTCGTACTTTCCGTATCCTCAAAATGACCATTCGTGTTTCAATTACTCACCGAGTGTTGTGTTGAATTCATGAAGAAAACATTGTTATTGTTGCATGCCTCCACGGTGAAGGGTGAATCAAAAAATGGAGTAAAGTCTTGATACGTTGAAGTATTATAGGGGTCTGCCTTTAACAGCAGCAACACTATATCAAGACATTAGTTTACAAACTCTCACACAATCCATGCAGTATAATCCATAATCCATACTAAGAACTTTCCAAACACACGCATTCTCGCTAAAATCTTACTATTTGAACCAGTGGTGTAAATAGTAAGGTCTTTGCGAAAATCCATGTGTTTGGGAAATACTGAGCATACAACTGGAAAAACAAGACTTATACTGCACGAGTTAGACAAAGTCTGTACCTATTTTAGTCTTCTATTTTTACAGTGAAAGAAAGCTTTTTGTTTGCAGTAGTAGTATTATGGTATACAGTGGTGTGCATAAACACCATACCGGTCCATTATTATGCAATTTTAATTTTCCCTATGTTTGTTTCATCCTCAGCTGGAGCAACTGGTGTGAATACCGGGGCCGATGGTAGGTGCAGGTTGTGTTGGATGATTACAATAGACCAAACTTGTTCTTAACAGAGCACAGGCTCAGGAGTAATGAATAGATAAGTGCTGCATGGTGTTACGGAATTTCAATAAATAGTTTGACACTTCAATCGATACCACTCTAATGTCTGTGCATTAAGAATAGAGAGCCAGCCAGCTAGGTTAGTGTAGCTTAGCTTAGCATAAAGACGGAAAACAAAGGGACCACAGCCTGGCTCTTTCCAAAGTAAAAACAACCTGCCTCATAACGCTAGAGCACGCTAATTAATACGTTATATCTTGTTTGGTTAATTGGTACAAAAAAAACAACTTTGGGAAGGCTAACTTTTCTCATGTGCTTCTAGTCATTATGCTAAACTAAGCTGAATGTCTCCTAACGTCTTATTTTAAGTGTATCTCCAGAAATGTCGTCATAAAAAGTTAAGATGTATGAACATTTGGAGAATACCTCATTTCATAACTGTAAGTTAAATGTAGTTTGAATCTAAAATTATAAATCCACTAATTGAAAATGTTTTCTTCTGTCTAAAACACAGCTGTTTGGGTTTCATTTTACCTTAATTAGCTGTAACAACATTATGTAGCCTACTCATTCTTACCCTACTGTGAACTATGAAATCAGTGTTACAGAATGTTAAGTCCTCATTGTAGAGTCATGTTTTCCCTTTTTCCTCAGGCAAACACTTTGTGGATAAACACAGAATCAAGCTGATCGAGAGAGTGAGCAACATTGCAATCATTTTGGATGAGCTTCTCGACGAGGATGTCATCCAACAAGAGACGTATGATAAAATCAAGGTTCTGCCTACCTCTCAGGAGAAGATGAGGGAGCTCTACTCTGGTCCCCTGAAAGCTGGTGGAATACGGTGCAAAGATAAATTCTACAACATCCTTGAGAAAAGGGAGCGGTATCTAGTTGATGAGCTCAAGGAAATGAAGTGACTGTTATAATGAAATCCATTTTTAACATACCATCTACCTGAAGACACGTTTTATACAATAACAATGGGGCATTAATAATGTTAAAGCTATGTCTCTGGGGGCTTTCTAAAAAGATTTTTCCACATATGTTTAATCAGAGCTTTTGCCCTTAATTTGACTCTTAAGTTAGTAAGAAATCATTTTTAATGACATGAGATCTTATGTAAAATTTTACATTCGCAGAATCAGATTCTGCAAATATTTATCAGACAATCATGTAAGAAATGAATTCATGTTCTCACCAGACATCAAATGAGAGTATGTAATGAGTCTGTTTTAACATAGTCATTTTGTGTAAATGAAAACATGCTAGATCATAAATGATTAGCCATAAGTTTTGCATGTAAATCCCATTTGACCTTTCATATATGCCAACTTATGTTTTATCTTGTTTAATCACCTTTATTATGCCCAATATGAATAACTTTACTTTTGTTCTATTCTATTTTCTATTCTTTTTATACATTTATATAAATGTATAAAACATCTTCTGTTGCTATGTGTAGTTCTTACATTTGAAGTGATTGAGTGTCTTACAACTATGGTGACAATATACTGATCTAGGCTAATAGTGTTCAAATGCGTGCCCATCATTCCCTCCTTTTAAAAATGTGCACATAGATCTTAATATCTATTTAGTTCTGTAATTGTTCAGAGGGATCCTTACTGATATGTTTCACAAATTTGTGCTTAATGAGCCTAACCCTTACTCAAAACCTTTTCTTCACACATGCCAATAAGAACTTAGTTCTGAATGTTTCTTGCAAACGCCGTCCTCAATTTTTATGAATGAACTCTGTATTGAAAGCCGTTCCTTGACATTTGGATAAAGAACTGGGCTGGATCTCTGAAATGTTATGAATGTTAATGTGAGGAGAGGCGTGAAAACACTTCTTTCCTCTTGTCTGACAGCAACTGCGGTGAGTTTTGCCGTTTTCAGCGTTTTAGCCTACTCATAACATATGTTACTTATCTGTATCTGGTATCTTTATTTTAAATGAGAGCTGCAGCGATTTTACTCATCAAGTGAATGAGTGAGTGCTGAGTAGACTACTGAAAACTAGACTATAAAGCCTTGTGTGGCTCTAGAGGGAGCTGTCTGATAAATTATGTCGGTTGGGGGTGAAGAGATTAAAGTTTAAAAATGTAATTTTGGGTTATTTTGCTGTGTGTGTATTGTGTTGGATTTCCATATTTCAGATGCAGGGTAGGCCGTGAATAAAACATTTTTTAACTCCGCCTTCTTATTTTAAATCCTCATATTTCAGTAGAATAAATATTGTGGATGCATTTTATAAAAATGAATTAAAAAAGAATATGAGTTTGACAGTAAAATGGGCGTAGGTAGGTTTGAGGAGGATGTGCCCCTCGCTTCCTCCCCTACACGACTTCAGACCGCTTCAGACTAGAGGACCATCTGAAACTTCAGCTTGAGGGTACTGGGAGCCAACGATAGAAATGTGAATGCATTTGAAACTTTCTCTGTTTCCAAAAGTGCACAGATACTGAAGCAGAATTACTAAAGAAAGCAGAGCGAGACACTCGGTGAGTAATATTTCCGCTTCCAGCACGAACAACACCAGGACATCGGAGCACTGCTTTAAGCTCGTTTAACGGGTAATTCTTCAACTATGGTAGGCTAGGCTACTCTTTGAGCTAGACGGTTTCAGAAAATAAAAACATTTCTACAAACAGTTTTTTAGTCTCATTTGGTTTCTCAATATGTCTTGAAACCTTCCCTGAAGTTGGCTGTGATGATTTGTATTAAATAATATATTTTTTTTACCATTTTTATCTGACAGTCCAAGAAAACGGTCATTTCCATCACATAACAAAACGTGTAAGAGAAAATAATTAAATATCTTCTGTTATAAATATATTTGATTAAATAGCACACACATCTCTGTTCAAATTTGTAATTTATTTATTTTTCAGAAATGTAACTGTAAAGATTTTACAATGTTTACACTAAAAAACACCTAAAACTAGGTCACTGGAACATTTCATTTACTTATCATAGCTCAAAATCATGTATTTCTCAACGTGTATACACATATCTTACCCCTAAGTGCACAATTGTCAACACCACTGAATATAGTTGGTTTGATTGTATGTTTTTTATCTGTTTTACTTTAAAATATGTGTTGTGGTGGAAATGACATGGCGTGGCGGAAGAGACAGTGTATGGCAGAAATGACATAGATAGGCAACTTCCAATTAAAACCTATTTTTCTACTACTCTATGTGGTGAACCAAAGCAAATCAATAAGCAACAGCATTAGTGAACAACAACATAACACCAATATTTTTAAATTAAAAGCAATCCAAAAAATTAAAAAACATGAATTTGTGTTAAAAATCAGCAAATAATTTATTCACTGTTTTCTACATGCTGAACTAAAGCAAACTATATGAACTAGCGCAAACTAGAGCAAATATAACCAGTTGAATATAATGTTGAATAACAGATAAAATAGCCAATATATTTTGAAAACTGCAAACTTATATGCTATATGCCTACGCTGAACCAGAGTTCAGTACTTGGGTGATAGAATGCAAAATCAATTTTACCTTGTCATAGTTGAATAACAACAGTTTGGAGGGTAAATAGGACATACGTAGAACCTCTAAATCCCATTGACACCTCTTTCCTCTGCAAATCTCACAATTTGAAACTGCTGCTGAAAACAGGCAAATCTCAACAAAGCTCATAGTTGACATCAACTATGTGGCTCCTCCTTATTTGGCTCTAGTCTGTAGTCTTTGTCACGCCCCAACATTTACATAGGATACACAACTGACCTGAGGTCAGCTTAGTCTTCTGAATCTAGGTCACGTAGATCTCAGAAATGTTATACATTGTTCGTCTGCTATTTAATTACTAAATTCACTTCTGCGACTTCTTTATGTAGAGGTCCAATATGTGCTGTTTTACGAAAATTGATGGCTAATGGCAAATTTTGTCCGACTGTGTCGGAGTTCAGCAGGAGCTTAGCAGGTTAACGTGACAACCACCGGTGCTGCCCTGCCGCCCGGCGTGTCTTCCTTCACAGATGGATCTCTGTCACGTCCGGCAGCCTGTGGTGCGCCATACCAGCTCAAAGTCACCGTTTCTGGGTTACTGGACTACCAAATGCAGAGGCTCTGACGGAGCTCCAGGGTCTGCAGCTAGCCGCGATTTTTACCCATAGGATTGAAGGGACACTAGCAGCTAACGAAACACCTCAAATTCACAAAAAAGCATTAAATTGAAATCGGACACAAGCGTTAGCTTTGTAAGACCGTAGGGTATCTGTGATATACATGCTGTGACGAAATACATTTTCTGGTTTTTAATTATTTGATGCATTATAGTTTTGCTGCACTTTTTATGAGATATATCATGATGCATATTTTCTCTGAACAAACAACTTTGGCTTACATTTCTCTCCCTCTTTCCTCAGAGCTCTTTGTAGATAAACATTGAGTCAAACTAATCCAGAGAGTGACAAACATTGCACCAATTCTGGATGGACTCCTTTTATATAATGTTATCGATAGAGAAAGTTATGATGAAATTACATTACATTACATTACATTACATGTCATTTAGCTGACGCTTTTATCCAAAGCGACTTACAATTAAGAGCCTTCAACTGTGAAAGTTCAAACTCGAGACAACAAGTAGTAAGTGCAAGTACATTAGCTTTAAATAAGCAAAGCTACAAAGAGACATGAAAGTGCAGATTCTTTTTTTTTGTTTATCCAAGATGTAGTCGGAAGAGATGTGTTTTTAGCCTTCGGCGGAAGATGTGTAGGCTTTCAGCCATCCTGATGTCGATGGGGAGCTCGTTCCACCATTTGGGAGCCAGGACAGTGAACAGTCTGGATTTCGTTGAGTGATTAGTTCTCCCTCGCTGTGAGGGGGCAGCAAGCAATTTGGCTGATGCAGAGCGAAGTGGGCGGGTTGGGTTATATGGTTTGACCATGTCCTGAATGTAAGCTGGGGCTGATCCGTTGCTGATCCGTTCGGGGTAAGTACTAGTGTCTTGAAGCGGATGCGGGCAGCAATTGGTAGCCAGTGAAGAGAGCGGAGGAGCGGTGTGGTGTGAGAGAACTTGGGGAGGTTGAAGACAAGTCGAGCTGCTGCGTTCTGAATGAGCTGCAGGGGTCGGATGGCACATGCAGGCAGGCCAATCAGGAGGGAGTTGCAGTAGTCTAGACGTGAGATGACTAGAGCCTGAACCAGAACCTGAGCCGCCTTCTGCGTTAGAAGGGGACGTATCCTTCTGATGTTATGCAGCATGTATCTGCACGATCGGGTGGATGCAGCAATGTTAGCAGTGAAGGAGAGTTGGTTGTCAAGTGTCACACCCAGGTTTTTAGCAGTCTGGGTGGGGACTACCACAGAGTTGTCACTTGTTATTTTCCTGGAAGGAAAAGGAGCTCAGTCTTATCAAGGTTGAGTTTCAGATGGTGTGCGGACATCCACGAGGAGATGTCAGTCAGACAGGCCGAGATACGTGCTGCTACTTGAGTTTCAGACTCAGGAAAGGAGAGAATTAGTTGGGTGTCATCCGCGTAGCTGTGATAAGAAAAGCCGTGCGACTGAATGACAGACCCGAGAGAGTTGGTGTACAGAGAAAAGACGAGGGGACCCAGGACTGATCCCTGAGGAACCCCAGTTTTGAGTGGGCAAGGTTCTGAGCTAGATCCTCTCCAAGTTACCCGGTAGGTTCGGTCTGCCAGGTAAGATGTCAGCAAAGAGAGCGCAGAGCCTGTGACACCCATATTCTGGAGTGTCGAAATGAGGATCTGGTGGTTCACTGTGTCAAAGGCAGCAGAAAGGTCCAGAAAGATGATGATGGAGGAGAGAGAATTTGATTTGGAGATAGAGGGGTGAAAGAGGAAAGAGTACTGGATGTGAGGGATGGTAAGGTGATTTTAGGAGGTGTGGTGGAGAATGAAGAGCGTATGTCATCTATCTTTTTTACAAAGTAGTTGACAAAGTGGGTTGGTAGGAGGGAGGAGGTGGACTGGGGGAATCTAGCAGGTTAGAGAAGATGGAAAAAAGTTTTTGGGGGTTTGAGAAAGAGGATTCAATTTTGGTTTGATAAAAAGAGCTTTTTGCTGCAGAAATAGAGGCAGCGAAGGAGGAAAGAAGAGACTGGTAGGTAAGCAGATCATCTGGGTGTTTAGCTTTCCGCCATTTCCTTTCCGCTGCCCGTATAGTTGATCTTTCAGCACGTACTGAGTCAGATAACCACGGCGCTGGGGAGGACTATGAAAATGAAATCATATCAATCCCTGATTCTCAGGAGAAGATGAGGGCGCTCTATCGTGTGCCTTTTGAAAAGAGTTCAAGGAAAAGAAATCTTCTACAAAATCCTGAAAGAAAATGAGCCACATCTAATCCGTGACATTGATGAGAACATCATGGAAAAAGTGCAAGTAAGTAAATCTTTAGTAAAATAAAGCAATTTAAAGTAAGTGTGGATATCGCAGGTTCAACCTCTCATATAATCACTGTTTCTGAGACTCAATTGGTAAATACAATTGAGAATGAACACTTTAAGTGAATGATATTCAGTTTATAAATATATTTTGAATAAAAGTCAAACTTTTAAAAACCCAACAGATCATACAACTACATTTTGTAAAACATTTCTAAAATCCACAAAAAGAATCCTTTACTTAATTATGATATTCTATATTCTGGTCATTGTGAAAGCCATAGCTTATATATTTACATTCAGTGAACCATCATGCTCTGTATGGAAGAATTCAACTCTTTCCTTAACGGAATAAATATTTAATTTTTTTAAATATTCAATCACAGTGTATGTTAATCTTGGCAATAAAAACAAGAAAGCCACATGTCAATAACTCTGGTATTAATGAAATACAAATACATCAGTTTCCAATCATGTTAGTAGGTCACACAAACAACATACATCCTATCCTGCATATACTATATCATACTGTATGTCCTTTTTAATCTTCCAGGTAGAACCAATGACGGCTAAGAAGCTGCTTTTTGAAACATTGAATGATTTGAGTTCAGAGGAGCTTCACACATTCAAGTCACTCTTTGAATCGGAGAAAGGTTTCCCACTCTCACCAAGGAGTCTACAGGACACAGTGGAGCTGATGGTGGAGACGTACAGCCATGAGTGTGTGGAGTTGACCAAAAAGGTTTTAAAGAAGATGAACAGGACTGATCTGGTGCAGAGATTATCAGACATCAGCTCAGGGACCAAAGGTAAGGCAAAGAAAATGGACATATAATATGGAATTATGTATATTATTATGTAAAAATAGGAAAGTACATCAGTTGGGCTAAACATTTTTTTATCAGATCTTGTGCGTATTGCAATAACCAAACTGTTATTAATTCATTATTATTATGTTACTGTTATAGGGGGTTTAAGTGTCACTTTGGGATTAAATCTTTTGTAATATAAATGTTAAGAGAATAAATTACTAATAGGTTGTTTTCTATTTATTTTCTCTTCAGAGAAACAGCAGCCTTCACTGATCCAGAGAGTGAGTAATGTCACATCACTCTGACTTTAAACACACACACTGGGTTATTTTTTCAACCCAGTTTCTGGGTTATTTGTGTTGGGTTAAAATTATGGGTTATTTTTTCAGAGAGTAACCATTTTCTGGGTTATAGGGCTAATATTTTGACCCATTTCCAGGGTTGTTTGGGTTTCTGGGTTATTTTTCAAAGAGTAAACCATGTTCTGGGTTATAGGGTTGGCTTTTTTTTTTTTTTTTTTTTTTTTTTTTTTTTTCTTTCTTATTTATGTATATACAGTACAGGCCAAAAGTTTGGACACACCTTCTCATTCAATGCGTTTTCTTTATTTTCATGACTATTTACATTGTAGATTCTCACTGAAGGCATCAAAACTATGAATGAACACATATGGAATTATGTACTTAACAAAAAAGTGTGAAATAACTGAAAACATGTCTTATATTTTAGATTCCTCAAAGTAGCCTCATGAGGTAGTCACCTGAAATGGTTTTCACTTCACAGGTGTGCTTTGTCAGGGTTAATTAGTGGAATTTTTTTCCTTATTAATGGGGTTGGGACCATCAGTTGTGTTGTGCAGAAGTCAGGTTGATACACAGCCGACAGACCTATTGGACAACTGTTAGAATTCATATTATGGCAAGAACCAATGAGCTAAGTAAAGAGAAACAAGTGACCATACTTTAACAAATGAAGGTCAGTAAGTCCGGTAAAATTGCAAAAACTTTGAATGTGTCCCCAAGTGCAGTCGCAAAAACCATCAAGCGCTACAACGAAACTGGCTCACATGAGGACCGCCCCAGGAAAGGAAGACCAAGAGTCACCTCTGCTGCTGAGGATAAGTTCATCTGAGTCACCAGCCTCAGAAATCGCAAGTTAACAGCAGCTCAGATTAGAGACCAGGGGTCCATTCCTGGAAGGAGGTTTAACAAACTCTGAGTCTAACCCTGATCTCTGAGTTGATTTACCCTGAGATGGGAAACTTTGAGTTTTCGGTTCCAGAACAGCTGATTTGAGTTGGTTCAATCAACTCGGAGTAGGTTCACTCAGGGTTACGCGCGTGCACAACCACTATAAAAAGGCAGTATGAACGGAGCCATGATTCTACGATTCACCATGGTAACAACCACAAAGAAACGGGTTGGCGGAAATACTCATGCGCGCAAACAGCGAGTTTGAACATGCGTTTCGTTAAAAAAGCAAGACAGCGGCTGCTGCTGCAAAAGAGAGAGAATTGGCGTGGGAGAAAATTGCTGCTCGAGTCGATGCGTACGCATTAACAGTGTATTAATTTAATATTTAATCACAGTTAACTTGTGATATTACTGGTGAAAACTGGAATTGTATTATACCTTTAATTTAATATAGGTGCAATCCTGCGGGCGAAAAAGTAAACTATAGGCTACTAATCCCATTCTGAGGCTGCAGCACCATGATCATTAACAGAACTATAATGTATAATCATTCATTTATTTTTAATGGCTCTCACTGGTTTGTGTCCAGGGAACACTACAAAACATAAACCAATACGTTTTTTTTATTCATGCAGATAACAAACTGCATTAAAATGCACCTGATACAGACTGAATGAATGAATGAGGAAATGAGTTTCTCCTCCCTCTGAGAGGGAGGAGACTGAGAGAAACTCGAGGTTTCTTGAAGAAAACCTGCTCCCAACCAGGTTAGATTCACAGGCTCAGTTACCATAGTAACTGACTCTGAGGTTAAGTTACCTCTCTTTCTGAAACGGAAAACCCAGAGTTTCCCTCATCTCAGGGTTAACCAACTCAGAGTTTTCACTAAACCTGCTTTCTGGAACGGGACTCTGATGAATGCCACACAGAGTTCTAGCAGCAGACACATCTCTAGAACAACTGTTAAGAGGAGACTGCAAGAATCAGGCCTTCATGGTCAAGTAGCTGCTAGGAAACCACTGCCAAGGAGAGGCAACAAGCAGAAGAGATTTGTTTGGGCCAAGAAACACAAGGAATGGACATTAGACCATTGGAAATCTGTGCTTTGGTCTGATGAGTCCAAATTTGAGATCTTTGGTTCTAGCCGCCGTGTCTTTGTGGGACGCAGAAAAGGTGAACGGATGGATTCTACATGCCTGGGTCCCACCGTGAAGCATGGAAGAGGAAATGTGATGGTGTGGGGGTGCTTTGCTGGTGACACTGTTGGGGATTTATTCAAAATTGAAGGCATACTGCAATCAGCATGGCTACCACAGCATCCTGCAGCGACATGCCATCCCATCCGGTTTGCGTGTAGTTGGACCATCATTTATTTTTCAACAGGACAATGACCCCAAACACACCTCCAGGCTGTGTAAGGGCTATTTGACCAAGAAGGAGAGTGATGGAGTGCTGCGCCAGATGACCTAGCCTCCACAGTCACCGGACCTGAACCCAATCGAGATAGTTTGGGGTGAGCTGGACCGCAGAGTGAAGGCAAAAGGGCCAACAAGTGCTAAGCATCTCTGGGAACTCCTTCAAGACTGTTTGAAACCCATTTCAGGTGACCTCTTGAAGCTCATCAAGAGCTAGAATGCCAAGAGTGTGTAAAGCAGTAATCGGAGCAAAGGGTGGCTACTTTGAGGAAACTAGAATATAAGACATGTTTTCAGTTATTTCACACTTTTTTGTTAAGAACATAATTCCATATGTGTTCATTCATAGTTTTGATGCCTTCAGTGAGAATCTACAATGTAAATAGTCATGAAAATAAAGGAAGCGCATTGAATGAGGTGTGTCCAAATGTTTGGCCTGTACTGTATATATAATGTGTTTTTTGTATTATATTATCATGTCAACATAGTTTATAATATGAACAATCACACTTATGATTACATTATGATAAAACAGTATCACCAGTATTTGTAGGAGAAATAAAGTGACACACCCTCTAAACATGGATATATGTCACGCCCCTACTCTGAGAGACCACACCATAACAGAGGAGTGTGATGCGTCAGATGAGAATGCAGAGGTTTAGTCGCATATTTCATGGCTGTAAAAAAAACAATGTCCATCTGTATGTCTTTGCCAAATGCAAACCAGTACAATACATTGTTGAGGAGAGTCATCCCTTTTCTCCCATTCATTTTGTGAGGGTCATCCAAAATGTATTGCTGGTGAAGGGAGGGTCAGGTCTATTTTGACTTAAGGTCCCAAAACTTCCCCGGTGGCCCCCTAAATAAATAACAGTCCCTAAAACAAAGTTTTATTTTCTGAAATAAGGCATACTGGCATAGTAACCCAAGTTCTTTTTGACCCAACTCCTGGGTTAAAATGGGACCAACTCATTTCTGGGTTATTTCAACCCAGAAAATGGGGTTGTTCTTTTGACCGAGAAGTTGGGTTCTAGTAACTACACTGTTGGCCAACATTTGGGTCAAGTATTTAACCCAGAAGTTGGGTCAAAAAGAATAACCCAATTTTCTGGGTTGAAATAACTCAGAAATTAGTTGGTCCCTTTTTAACCCAGGAGTTTTTAATGTGCACTTTTATATAGTAGATGAAGACTGAAAATCTTCATCCTGAAATTATTGTTGATGATACAAATCAAATATAAATTTTAGTTTTCTCACATAAATAAACGGATCAAGCCACATAATGAACACGAGGTCTTAAGCATGAATGTTATTTACCAACATTAATAATTTTTGTTATATCGACCTGTACAAAAGACCGTCTATCAGGATTGATTGTGGGTGCATGTCGGAGGGTAGTCCGAACACGCGCCTTACACCGCAAGCGGGCGCGCGCGCCACACGGAGAAAAAAGTGGGAGAAAGAAAAAGGTCACTGTGTGCGTCCGGAGGATAATCAATTGAGCTCGCGTGTGTGCGTCTTTGAGAACTGTAAGTCCCATAACTTATGTTGTTAGTTCATTTAAGCTTGTTGTTGCATTGGTCTATAGTTCTTGTAAATTTAAGTAAGTTAGCTGGTAAGTTTGATGTTTGTGTTATTCACCTGTTAGCTAGTTTGCACGTGGCTGTTGATTTATAATGCAGATTGTTGGAAGCCTTTGCTCACGTTTGTATTTAGCTACATTATTGTATTATAATTGTATTATGCTGCAGTAGTTGCATTGCATTGATATCGTGTGATTAATAGTGGTTGTTATTGTCTGCTAGCCTATATGTATACTTCATATGCATTGTGTATGGTAGCCTTCACAATGTTATTTGTTTCTTTGCAGAACCACACACACAAACACACAGCCATAGCAGCGCTACCCACGCCCATGTTTCTACTGTTGCTTTCTGCAATAAAGCGTCAAAGAGATAAGTTGTCTCCGTCCGTGTTTTAACAGACACACCAGGGGCGAAGCTGGAAACCAGAATCAGCTCAAATACAGTCCTAAACTAGTCCTCAACAACACAACCTCTAGGGGAATAATATTTGTTCTCTTGATTTGTTTTCTAAAATTCACAATATTTTAAAAACAGAACAATAATAATAATAATAATAATTGGTGTGTTTATTTTTATATTAGATATCAAATATGTGCTATATATACAGTATATAGAAAATGTGCAACTGGTTAAACAGAATCTCTGTTGTAAAATTAAGAGGCTCATTACAATTTTTGTAGTAGTAGTCTCTGAAAGAGATACACCCAGGAAGTAAAATTATAGTCACAATCCTGTTTATAAAAATAAAATATTTAAGATTAAAGAGAATCCCCTTGATGTTATACACAAATACACATGATGTACTTAAGATCAATTGGACAAATATTATTAATTACGTCATCACCTTGTGCACTTTTGCCCGATTAACATTTCCTCTGAATTTACCAGGTGGAAATGCTGACGTCTGTTATAGAGATGCTTTTGGAAACACTGAAAGAGTTGAGAGACGGACAGCTCCAGAAGTTCAAGAAGGTCCTCTGTGACTTCCACAGATATTTCTCAGTCCCCCTATGGATGCTGTGGGAGTCAACCGACAGGCAGGACATAGTGTTTTCAGTGGTGCTGATCTACGGCCAACAGTCTGTGGAGACGACCAGGGAGGCTTTAATGGAGATGGAGAGGACTGATCTGGTGCAGAAGTTGTCAGACAGCAGCTCAGCTCCCAAAAGTAAGAAAATAAAGTAAAAGCCAAAACATCTCTCATATGTTTATCTTGTTCTCTTTACATCAGTATTGATTTATAATTACTTAAAATTTAGAGAAAAAAATACATTTTAAAAGACATAATTTGGTGTACAAAATATATTTAATGACTAAAATATCTGAAATGATACTGCTGATTAGATTTAAGTGTAATTCTGTGTTGACATCTTTGTAGTGTGTGTTTTTTTCTAAAAAACAGTAATGCCACATGACGTTTACTTGTTTCTATTTCTTTTCTTTCTCCTCAGAAAAACACTCTGTGGATGAATACCTGTCTGTTCTGATCCACAAAGTGAGCAAAGTCATATCTGCAGAGGGTAGCTTTTATTCAATAAGATTCAGGTTTAAAATCCTATCAAACAGAACCAAAACTGAGATACCACCTTCATTTGTACAGTAATACACAGCCTGGAAATAATTGGACGTTTTCTCTATGAACATACTTGTAATTTTCCAGGTGGCAACAATGAGTGCTGTTAAAGAGCTGCTTTTGGAAACACTCAGTGGTTTGAGTTCAGAGGAGCTAAAGACATTCAGGTGGTTGCTGCAGTTCATGTTCTTCCAGAGGGGCGTTCCAAACATCTCATGGAGACGACTACAGTGGACTAACGGGGCAGATGAACTGGTGGTTGTGATGCTGGAGAACTACAGTCAACAGGCTGTGGAGATGACCAGGGAGGTTTTAATGGAGATGAACAGGAGAGATCTGGTGCAGAGGCTGTCAGAGACCATCTCAGGAACCAAAGGTAAGATATAAAAGACAACTGTCACATTAATACATCATGAATATATGGTTAGAAAATCAGCAGCTTATTGCATAAAGCAATGCAACGCCACCATTTAGGGGGGCCATGACAGCAAACATACCAAAGGGTTGAATCAACACCTCTCAAACAGTCTCAACAAAAACGTAACAATGTAAACTTCAGAGAGTTAGTTGTCCTTTGTCTTAAAAATAAAGGAATTTGAATTAATATAACATTTTTGAAGTGGCTAATTTAAACAAATTCCATTTACTGGTGCATGATAAAAAATAAAATAAAACCTATATATGAACTTAAAGGTCCCATGGCATGACAATTTCACTTTATGAGGTTTTTTAACATTAATATGAGTTCCCCCAGCCTGTCTATGGTCCCCCCAGTGGCTAGAAATGGTGATAGGTGTAAACCGAGCCCTGGGTAGCCTGCTCTGCCTTTGAGAAAATGAAAGCTCAGATGAGCCGTTTTGGAATCTGCTTGTTATGAGGTCATAACAAGCAAGGTTACCTCCCCTTTCTCTGCTTTGCCCGCCCAGAGAATTTGGCCCACCCATGAGAGAGAGACATCATGGCTTTCAAACGAGAAAGGTGACATTTGGTCAAGGCCACACCCCCACCATCCACCTTGCCACTCCCACTCTCCTCCTCAATAGCTTCAGACACAGAAATGGCACATATTAAGGAAAGCTCATTGTAGGACTATCTCTAGTGGCTGTGGTTCTGCACCAAAGCTGAATTTCGGGAAAGAGACTTCAGATACAGTATTAGGGGACCACTAAGGTCTATATAAAAGCATCCAAAGAGCACCATGTCATGGGACCTTTAAGGCTGGGACACACAGGGCCGAAAATCGGCCATTGGACAGTCTGGCGAGGTCAGTGACTCGAATCTGTTCGGTGTGTCCCGTGCCGTCGTCAGTCTGAGGGGCTGTCGGCCTTCATTTTGGCCGACCTGACATGTTCAGTCGGAGACAGGGTAGTCGGGACTCACCTGGAAACGGGGAGTGGAATGAGCGTGACTAGAGTCTCTCAAAATCGGACAAAAATCTTTTAAACTGACCTTTGTCGATCTGAAATGAAGACAGATTCAGCAACTGCATGGCCTATTTCTCGCTTAAAATGTTTTCAGAAACATGTTTCAGTGAACTATTTTAGTACAATATGAGATCGTATTCTGAACGAGCCGCCATGACAGTCTGGCTTTGAATTTCCGGAGAAAACAATACGTGACGCGTTTGTCCAATCAGCTGCCGGTTTTCATTTTTACAGAGTAGTGCCGCCTGCTGCTATGGAGACGTATTACGTTTCTCAAGTCGGTGTCGCCTCAGTGTGTCCCGGGGCAGTTTTTTGGACCTCGGGGAGCCGACTGATCATCTTGACTGGCTTTTCTGTCGACGGTCGGCCGTCTGGCTGGTGTGTCCCGGCTATTAGACAAAGATTACTTCAGAGGTGAAAGTTTTGGATTTCAAATTCCAAGTAAAGCTGTTCTGAGGGGTTAATGAATCTGCTGACTTTGGTCCTTTTTTGTAAATGTGTTTTTTAAAAGTCTCTAAACATCTTTTCTTTAAAATCATTCTTTTTATTGGGCCACATGTTCTTGTTTGTTTATTGATCCACTGAATTTGTGCATTTGGAGCTCATTATTATCTGTCTTGTATTGTATATGGCCAGATAGGAATTTGGCTAATGTTGTCTACATAATTTCACAACATCAGTTGAAATGCCTTTTGTAAAGCTTTGATTTGACGTATACTACGCTCCACTGAGGAGTCAGATAGACAATGTATGAGGTAGATTATGACAGTGTTTTCTCACAGATTCCCTCTGTGATCTCTGTAACCATGGCTTCCTCCTGCCTTCAGTCCACAAAGCTGAAATTGAATTTGTAAAAACTACTGAAAAACTGGTAAACTGGAAACTGGCCAGCAGCAGGGTGTCTGAATGTCTGACTTTGAGGAATATTACAATTTACAATTAATCTTTATTCATTCATTCATTCATTCATAACATGCATGAATGAAAAAAAAGGAACAGGAAGAAGAAAAAATCTTATGGCACCTGTCACTTATTTGTGCACATCAAAAAAACAAAACAAAACAAAAAAACAAAAACAAAAAAAACAAAACAGCTACTTCAAGAGTGGATCAACCCCAATCCTCACCCCAAACACCAAAAATTATCAGTACTACCTATCTTTACATGTAATTATCATCATTTTAAGCATATTAGTCATCTTTTTTCTTGTAACATTCCTGTATTTTTTTCTTATACAAATTCTTAAATTTACAAACAGTATCACAGCACTTCAGTTCATAGTCCAATGTGTTCCACAGTTTAACTCCATATATGGACAAACACCTCTGTTTTTGTGTAGTACGTGCGAAAAAAGTTTTAAAATGATATTGCCTTCTATGGCCATCTTCCTCTGATACAGGAGTAAATACATTTTGTAAAACCATAGGCAAAACTCTTTGCTTAGCTTTCCACATAAAAATCTAAATCTTCAAATCAACCAAGTCTTTGAATTTTAGAAGTCCAGATTTTATAAATAAACTATTAGTGTGTTCTCTGTAGCCTGTTTTATTGATAATCCTTAATATTTTTTTCTGTAACAAAAACAGAGGTTTTGTGTTAGTAGGGTATGTATTACCCCAAACTTCTATGCAGTATCCAAAATATGGGAGTATTAGGGAATTGTACAACATAAGCAACGTTGAATAATCTAAAACATCTTTAACTTTATACAAAACCCCAATGCTTTTACAAACTTTACTCTTAATATAAACTATGTGTTCTTTCCAATTCAATTTATCGTCCAAAATAACACCTAAAAACTTTATCTCATTAACTCTTTCAATATCAATTCCTTCAATTGCTATTCTTACATTTTCATTCTTTTTACAATTACCAAAAATCATGTATTTTGTTTTTTCCCAATTTAAACATAATTTATTTTTGTCAAACCATTTCTTAATTTTTCCCATTTCTGAACTTATCTTTTCTATAATTTCTGACAGATTATTTCCAGAATAAAAAATGTTGGTATCATCGGCAAACATCAAAAACTGTACTACCTTAGACACTTCGCAGAGGTCATTAATGAACAAAATAAAAAGTAATGGGCCTAAAACGGACCCTTGTGGTACTCCACATATTATGTCTTTTAACTCAGATTTTTGACCATTAATTTGAACAAACTGTTGTCGATTGCTGAGATAACTTTTGAGCCATTTAAGAGCTAGACCCCTAATGCCATAATTGTATGATTTTGACAATAACAGACTATGATTTATGGTGTCAAATGCTTTGCTTAAGTCGATAAAGACCCCCACTGTGTGTTGCTTATTCTCAGTTGCAGATGTAATTTTTTCTATGAGTTCAATTAATGCCAAAGCTGTTGATCTTTTTGCTCTAAAGCCATATTGTTTTTCAGTAATTAATTTATGTTTTTCTAAGAAAATATTTAGTTTTTGAGAAAACCACTTTTCGAGGATTTTAGAAAACTGAGAGAGCAATGACACTGGTCTATAATTTTTAAAGTGATGTACATCTCCCTTTTTGAAAAGTGGAAAAACTTTGGTGACCTTCATTTTCTCAGGAAAAACACCCGAATGTATAGACAAATTAAAAATAAAAGTCAGAGGATTAATAATGCAGTCAATGGTCCTTTTTACAATGGTCATGTCCAGTCCATCACTATCAGTAGATGTTTTATTTTCACATTTGCTAACAATAGACACAATTTCATTTTCCTTAACCTCACCCAGGAACATGGACTGCATTATTCTACTTTCCATTCTACAGGTAGTATTTTGCCTTTGGTTAGATATATCAATTGATTTGGCAATGTTCTCCCCAATATTAATAAAAAATGAGTTAAATTCATTGGCCACATCTATGCTATTGTTCATAACAGTTTCATTGTACACAAAATATTCAGGAAACTTAATATGTTGTGAGTTTGGTTTTATTATATTATTTAATATTTTCCATGTTGTTTTCATATTACCTTTTTTATCTTTCAATTGTTTATTGTAATAATCCCTTTTGGTTTCTCTTAAAATTGTCGTCAATTTATTTTTGTATGCTTTATATTTGGCTTCACAATTAGGTGTCCCACTTTTTACAAAGTCTTTATACAATCTGTTTTTCTTTTTACATGCTTTAATTAATCCTAATGTCATCCAAGGTTTATCATTTTTATGGGATTTCTTTGACAGCTTTAGTGGGCAACATTTACCATAACTAGATATATACATATTTAAAAAAGTTTCATATGCTATATTCACATCGGTCACATAAACACCTGACCAGTTCTGTTGTGAAAGCTCACTCCTAAAGTCATTTATTGTTTTCTCGGTTCTTACTCTAAAATATGAAGGCTGATGTGAGCTCTTGTATGTCTCAGGTTGCATATCACATATGGTAAAAACAGGCAAATGATCGCTTAAGTCATTTATCAATAATCCACTTTGAGCAATTTTTTGAACATCATTTGTGACAATATTATCAATTAATGTGGCACACGAGCTAGTAATTCTGCTAGGCTGTCTAATTAAAGAAAAAAGAGATCTTGTATGCAATGCATCTAAGAAATCTGAAGTAAACTTACATTTAGATTGATTAAGAAAATCAATATTGAAATCACCACTTATTAAAAGTGTTTTCTGGTTATTCTGTGTATCAAGTAATTGCTCAAATTTGTCCTGAAAAACATCTATTTTGGATCCTTGAGCTCTATAAATGCAAGCAACAATCACATTCCTGTTTTTTCCCATATCAATTTCAACAGCTACACATTCAAAGATTCCCTCGATTGCAATAGACATTTTTTCAACAAGTTTGCATTTCAAATGACTGTCAACATACAATGCCACACCTCCTCCTCTTTTTTCTGATCTATTTACATAATATAACTTGTATCCTTCTAGTTCAAAGTCTACTCCCTTTTCATTACTAATCCATGTTTCAGAAAGTGCTATTATATTGAATCGACTTGTAAATTTAGTGATATAAAATTTGCATAAAGACTTCTGATGTTGAAATGAACAAGCGACAGACTGTCCCTTAAATTAACATTTAAATTAAATTCATAGTCAGTAAAATATTTAGAGGTGTCACCTGTTTCATTCAACCCATGGCTATCAGGGTCCAGGTCTTTATCAAAATCATGCATGCTTTGCTCTCTAGTATCAAATCTTGTCAGTGTTATACTTATCTAGTTTTAAATAATAACAACTAAAAATCTCCATATATCCAAAGATGTATTCAAAAGATAGGTAGAAAACAAAATATTGGTGATTGATGATTCCCTTCCCCCTCTTCCCCCACTCATCCCACCCCCCTCCCAGCTTCCACCGCCCCCCCATACATAAAATAAGTCAGTTTTTAGTTGTCTTTAGTTGTATGTTGTTCTGAAATAACCAATAATTAAAACATTTGATAAATAATACATTTTATTCTCAGGATTCAGTATTATATTCAGGACAATTCTATTATTACAATAACAGTTGTCATTTAATGTGTTGCAGCTGCAGGATCATCAGCTCTGGCATTGGGTGTGAGTACCACAGAGAAAGGTATGTGCCCTATAACAAAAAATAAGTTAAAATACTAATATATAACAATAAACATTATTCCTTCAACTAAGAATAACGTTTTCTCAAAGCCCTGTAGTTATTTAAATTTACATTTTAGTGTATGAACCTTTAACATTGTTTAATAGCAAGTAAGACAGTTTCATCAAGTGAAACCAATTTTTATGATATTAGATTTTATGTACATTTTTGCAATTAATCCTTTACATTATAATTGTTATAGTCTGACAGTATAGGATTATTAAGCCTAATGTTAAATCAATCATTTATATTTCCTTTCTCCTCAGAGAAACACTCTGTAGATGAACATTTGCCTGCACTGATCCCGAAGGTGAGAATGTCACACCTGTCTGACTGGTAACTAAAGCTGAAACAAACAAAAACAATAAGCTGATTAATTGATAAATTGATAATTGATTAATCGTTAAAGCACTATCTTCTACCACAAATACTGTTAGGATCTTCTGCTTTTCTCTGTTTTTGTATCATAGTAAACTTAAAGGGGTGATAGAATGCAAAACAAATTTTACCTTGACATAGTTGAATAATGACAGTTTAGTGGGTAACTAGGACATACATAGAACCTCTAAATCCCATTGACACCTCTTTCCTCTGCAAATCTCACAATTTGAAACTGCCTCTGAAAACGGGCAAATCTCAACAAGCCGCCTAGTTGACGTCAACTCGGCGGCTCCTCCTCATTTGGCTCTAGTCTCTCTCATTGTCACGCCCCAACATTTACATAGGCTACACAACTGACCTGAGATCAGTGATAGCCGGGACACACTTAGCCTATTATCGGCCGTTAGACAGTCTGGCGAGGTCAGTGATGCGAATCTGTTCGGTGTGTCTTGTGCTGTCGTCAGTCTGGGGGGCTGTTGGCGTTAATTTTGGCCGACCTGACATGTTCAGTCGCCGGCAGGGCAGTCAGGACTCACCCGGAAATGGCGAGCGGAATGAGGTGACTAGAGTCTCTCAAAATCTGACGAAAATCTTTTAAACTGACCTTTGTTGAGCTGAAATGAAGACAGATTCAGCAACTGCATGGCCTATTTCTCACTTAAAATGTTTTCAGAAACATGTTTCAGTGAACTATTTTACTCCAATATGAGATTGTATTCTGAACGGCCGCCATGACAGTCTGGCTTTGAATTTCCGGAGAAAACAAACCCATGTGACGCGTTCATCCAATCAGCTGCCGGGTTTTCATTTCTTGGGCAACAATACAGATTAGCGCCGCCTGCTGTTATAGACATGTATTACCTCTCGTCTTGTCTCGTCTTTTTGGTGTGTTCTGTGGCACTTTTTGGACCAACACGGGGAAACTGATCATTTCGACTATATGTGTAAGCAGCTTTAGTCTTCTGAATCTAGGTTTGTGCAGATCTCAGAAATTGTATACATTGTTCATCTGCTATTTTACCATTAAATTCACTTCTGAGACTTTTTTATGCGAGAAATCAACTATGTAGAGGTCAAATATGGGCCGTTTTACGAAAATGTATGTCTAATTGCAAATTTAGTCCAACTGTGTGTTGGAGTTCAGCGGCTGGTGCTGCCTGTGTTGCTGCCTCGCTGCCTGGCCTGCCTTCCTTCACAGACCCCGGCCTGCTGTGAGGTAGATTGAGCTCTGTCACGGCCGGCAGCCCACGGCACTCCGTACCCGCGCAAAGTCACAGTTTTTTGGGTGAATGGACTACCAAACGCCGCTGCCTGGACAGAGCTCCAGGGCCTGCAGCTCCCATCTTCCTGCTAAATGCCCCATGTGTGTGAGTGAGAGCGCGGTCAGCGAGCTTGTTACACCAGCAATCTCTTAACCACAGGTTCCAGTTAATCTTATAATGTTTGTAATTATAATGTGTTGAGTTATTTAAACAAACGATCGGTGAAATAAACGCCTCTTGTCCGTGAGTCTCATTGATAGAGCCTGCGGCTGGATGGAGCTAGATCTATCAATGAGAGCTAGCTAGCCTCCTCTTAGAATTCCTCTGAAATTCACAAAAATTTATAAAATTGAAATCGGACACCATTGTTAGCTTTATAAGACCTTTTTTTTTTTTTTTTTAGCTTTATAAGACCTCGGGGTAGAGGTTGTATAAGTGGCGTGACGAAATTTTAACTGTAAATATACTCTAATTACGCAATCTGTACACATAGGATTGAAGGGACAGTCGCAGCTAACGAAACCCCAAATGTTCAAAAAAATTTATTAAATTGAAATCTGACACCATTGTTAGCTTTATAAGACCTTGGGGTAGATGTTACATAATTGGCGTGACGAAATTCAAACTGTAAATATACTTTAATTACGCCGAAAATGAAGTTAACTATCCACGATTTGTAGCTACACAAAGCTAGGATTGAAGGGACAGTCGCAGCTAACGAAACCCCTAGCTAGTGTTCACCCAAATTCATTAAATTGAAATCTGACACCATTGTTAGCTTTATAAGACATTGGGGTAGATGTTATATAAGTGGGGTGACGAAATTCAAACTGTAAATATACTATAATTATGCCGAAAGTGTAGCTAGATAGCTGCGATATTTTCCCATTGTATTGAGTGGGACACATAGCTAGCTAGCTGTTCCTCCTAACAAGACCCTTCACGTTCATAAAAATGCCTTAAATTCAAATCGGATTGTTAGCTTTTGTTAGCTTTGTAAGAGCTTGGGGTAGCTGTGATATAAGTGTCGTGACGAAATTCAAACTGTAAATATATTATAGTTATGCCGGCAGCCGGCCGAGCTCCGGTAATGCAGTAATCCACAAAGGGTGACTTTGCCCTGGGTATGGAACCCAGCAGGCTGCCTCTTTCTCATCAGACTATGTGGAGCTCCTAAAGTCCGACACGTCTTACCAAATTTGCAATTAGCCATCAATTTTCATAAAAGGCCCATATTTGAGCTTTATATAGTTGATTTCTCGTATAAAAAAGTCTCATGAGTGAATTTGGTAACGAAACATTGCAGTGTCTGGAATATGAGATTCTGTCGCGTCTCTAATGTGTGTGTATGGGGTTTCGCTCAACCAATCAGCGTGCAGCTCATCTAAATATTCATGAGCATACCATATTTGGAAGAGAAGCTCTTGTTACAAATAGGGCCAAAACACAGGGATGCATAAGGGCCAATAAAATATCAACCAGGCCATTTTCAGCCCAACCAATGTTACATACCCCATAGACCTTTTTCACGGCAGACATGTTGACATTATAGGAAAAGCACAGGTGTATTCAAAACCATTAATGATGGCTGGCCTCCACTTAAGAGAGGCCCTGGTGTTGTGCATGCTGACTCACTGAAATAGCTTACTGGGACACTTGATGGAATTGAGCCATGATTATCAATTTTAGCTGTGCTTTTCCTACTATGACAAGTCAAAATGTCTGCTGTGAAAAAGGTCCATTAGGAGACCTTAAGGAACAGTGTGAAATACCCTATATAATCATTCTATCACCCCTTTAATATTTTTGGGTTTTGGGCTGTTAGCCAGACAAACCAAGACATTAGAAGATGTCACCTTGGACTTGAGGAAATTGGGATGGGTATTTTAACAATTTTCTTTATTTAATAGACCAAATGATTAATTGAAAAAATTATCATCAAATTAAATCATTAGTGTACATGTATAAATTAAGATGTGTATATTCGTACAAGCAGTTTGTAAAAACCCTTAGTATGTGATCCATTGGACAAATATTATTACTTGTATCTTCACCTTGTGTGATATAACTGATGCACTCTGACCTCATCCATATTTCTAAAACACAGGCATTGGTGAGATCTGAACAGAAAAATCATCCCAGCTGAGAAATTGCACTTTTGCCCGATTAATATTTCCTCTGAATTTACCAGGTGGAAACGATGGCATCTGTTATAGAGCTGCTTTTGGAAACACTGAAAGAGTTGAGAGACGGAGAGCTCCAGAAGTTCAAGAAGGTCCTCTGTGACTTCCACAGATATTTCTCAGTCCCCCTATGGATGCTGTGGGAGTCAACAGACAGGCAGGACATAGTGTTTTCAGTGGTGCTGATCTACAACCAACAGTCTGTGGAGAAGACCAGGGAGGCTTTAATGGAGATGAAGAGGACTGATCTGGTGCAGAAGTTGTCAGACAGCAGCTCAGCACCCAAAAGTAAGACAATAAAAAAAAAAACTTTCTGCTTGTCTCATAATTTTCCTAAGCTACGTAATAATAATGATTCTCTTTACATTATAAGTAATAAGATTTATAATGTAGAGAAAAGAAGACACATCATCTGGTGTAGAAAATATATTTTATGATGATAATTGTCAGATGTTAGATCACTCACTCATGACTTTTACCACTTTTCTCCTGAGAGAAACAATCAGATGAACACCGACCTGCACTGATCCAGAGAGTGAGTAATGTTACATCTGTCACACTTTAAACAACACAGTTTTCATGGTGAACAGATGCACGTGAAAAACTATCATCCTAAACATTTTAAATAATGATACGAAAAAAACTTATAATGTATTCATTTATTGTCACAGAACTGACGCTGCATTCAGGTCGAGCCCTTTAGCAGTAATTTTATCCATAATTAATGATAGAATTCCATTACCACTGACGATGAGATGAGGAAATAATAGCATTTATTTTTCTTTTTGAGTTCTGAGTTGAAAGTCCGAATTCTGTGATTAAAGTCAGACTTCTGAGAAAAAGTCAGAAGTCAGAATTCTGACTTAGAACTCAATACATGTTTCACATGTGGCCCTAATCCTCTTCCATATTTCTGACTTTTTTAACGGTAAAGAGAACTTTAGAAGTTGAAACCTCAAATAAACATATATTTATAATAAAGAGTTGCATCCTGTAAATTAAAAGAAAGCAATAACCAGTTTATAAGAAATAAAGGGAAGTCATCTTTTGTTTTTTACGCTGTGTTTCTAAAAAACTAAAAACCTACTAATCAGTAGAAAAAGTGAACAAACAGTAATCAATATAAGGACAATTACCAAATGAATCTAGCAGGAACACCCAAGTCTACACTAAAATTGATGAGATGCAAAGAGACACATTTGTAATTGTCCCAGTGGATTAAATATATGTCCCATTATTTCATTGTTTATTTCAGGTAGCAACAATAGCAGCTGTTAAACAGCTGCTTTTGGAAACTCTGAATGATTTGAATAACGAGGAGCTCTGGGAATTCAAGCAGTCCCTGAAGTGGATTTCCTTCCAGAAGAACCTCCCAAACATCTCATGGATGTTGAGTGACCCAGAATACAGAGCAGAGATAGTGGATCTGATGTTGGAGACTTACGGCCAGCATTCTGTGGAGGTGATCAGGGATGTGTTCATGAAAATGAACCGGACTGATCTGGTGCAGAGGCTGTCAAAGCCCAGCTCAGGACTCAAAGGTAAGACAGAGAAGACAAAACAACTGTAGCATTACATAATCTCACATGTCTCATACATGTCTAATAAATACATTTTATAATTCATAAAATAAAAAACTAAATCTGCTTGAGTACAAACCTCACCAATGTTAAATATAAAAACACTGGGAGCAGGGATCACTAAATCATTAATTAAGTCAATAACAGTCACAAAGTCTCAACAAAATCTGAACGTAATGAGTTCAATATTTGTTACAAGGCTTTTGTGTTGTAAATGCTTTAGACTGTGAATGCGTTTAAGATTTGATGGGAATTTCTTTTATTTTATTTCCTTTTTAAAGCAGCTGAGCCTTATTAAAGTCGATTATACTCTCTTGGTTAAAGTAGATTATAACCCTCTGAGTCATTTTAAATGTCTTTTCTCCTCAGAGAAACACTATGTGGATGGACATCGACCTGAACTGTCAGAGAGAGTGAGTCTGACTTTACACATTACAACTTTCATTCAATAGATGCAGGTTGAAAAACCATCCTCATGTTGATCATTATAAATGATGATTAAAAACCAACCACGTGGTTTAAATTGGATGATTCTCACAGTGTTAAGTTTGAGCTCTTTAGTAATAATGTTATCCACCACTGATGCTATGATAGAATTATTGCTCCACTGCTCCACTACTGAAGTTGAGATGAGAAAATGTCTATGAAAATGAAATGCTGAATGTCAAGTAGAATAAAAAGTTTCTTTGAGCCACTGTTACAGAAACAAGAATATGTTATGTTAGATCAGGTGGTAGTAATCAGTTTACAGGGATCAAACACTAAAAAGGTGAAGGGTCATCGTTTGCTATGATCTTGCTAAAGAAATGAAAACAAATACAATACTGAGGTAAAACATAATAAATATAACAGATATTAGTGTACTGTTGTCTTCATCATGCAGAAGAAAAACAACTCATATCTTTCAAATTTTTCAGGCAGCAGCAATGGCAGCTGGGAAACAGGTTCTTTTGGAAACACTGAAGGATTTAAGTATCGAGGAGCTCCAGAAGTTCATGTTTTTGCTGCGGTTCACGCTGTTCCAGAAGAGCCTTCCACTAATCTCATGGAGCCTACTGGATCGGAAAGACAGTGCAGACACACTTGTGGCTCTGATGTTAAAGACCTGTGGCCAGCAGTCTGTGGAGGTGACCAGGGAGGTTTTCATGGACATGAACAGGAGAGATCTGGTGCAGAGGCTGTCAGTCATCAGCTCAGGACTCAAAGGTAAGAGAAAATGACAAAAACTATCGCATTACACAATCCTGTTTCTCATAAATGTCTAATAAATAGAATTTTTAGTGAAACTGGGTTCAAACTTTATTTAATCTCCAATGACAAATGTGAAAAGATGAGGGGGCATTGTGGTGGAAGTGTTTTCGTGAAGCAGCAGGGTTTAGTGATATCAATGAAAAAAATGAAAACGAATAAAAACTGTTTGAGAATTAAACCAAAGTCTGATCTTTGAGCATTTATTATATTTTTCAAAATAGAGGAACACAGTTTCAAAGGTACAATCAGCACGTCTGAAAATGTATTTCTGACTCCTAGTCACAACATCACACATAGAGAATATAGAGAAGAAAGGAACATCGTAGAGCCTCCCTCTTTCATCCTCGGAGCTAACCATTTGGTTATGGAGTTATATTCCTATCTTTAATCAAGAGCGCATTCTTTCAATTTGAGAGCATTTCTCACTGATATTATGTTCAGATTTTGTAATAATTTCCCTCAAAACCTTGCTCTCACACTCAAATAGTCACTGCTCGCGCTTGGATTTGCTCTGCTTGTGCTCAAAGTTTGTGCTCGCGCTTGGATTTTCTCTGCTTGTGCTCAAAGTTTGTGCTCGCGCTTGGATTTACTCTGCTTGCACTCAAACTTTCTGCTTGGACTCAGATATGTTGTTGTTTGGACAGATTTCCTGCTCTCAGCTTTGAACCTTTGCGCACTCAGGCTGATTCTGCTCACTTGCAAAGTTTCTGCTCGGATTTCTCCTGGGCGCTTGGATTTTTTGTGTGTTATAACCCTATCAAAAGTCAACAACCAATAGAATGCCAGCTGTAGTGTTGACCAATGAAATGATCCCAACCCCGTTGAGGGTGGTGCGTCACTTTACTTTAGAACGTCTGTTGAGGGCGGCTGCACTGTAACCTGACTGTAACCAAGTTTATACATCCCCGCGCCGTTTATAGCTTTATTATAAGTATATGTCAACAATGTGCACAGAATGGTCGACGCACTTTCACCTGCACCGGCCAGGAAACGGGAGAAAGCTTTGAAGTGGGACGTATGAAGTTATGTCCACAACTACGAGGGTGAGTAACATAACTTAAGCACCTAGCTAGCTAGCTAGCATATGGCGCTAGCATATAGCCTAGCTTGATGTCCAGAAACAAATATATGTTCTTTATTGTATAGCTAGCTAGATTGAACGACATATGACGGACAGTGTGTGTATATGTTATGACCCTACTTTGTATTTTTTCCTCGTTTGGTTAACCATGTTCCTGGGATTTGGCTAATTTCATGTTAGAGCCAGTAGTAAAACATAAACTGTAATATAACTGAAAGAACACAAGAAACTGGATTGTTTGTGTCAGTTTTTGCATCATTGTTGTGTGTTGTTCATCAGAATTTAGTCTTCATTCCTTCATATAACATTAGTTTGAAAATAGATTCATAGCAATCTGTATAAAACATAATGTTAAGTTCAATTTTATCACTATAATAAAAACAGATCTAGAAATGATATGGTTTCTTATTTGCTCCTTAAATAGCAGTTATTTGTTTAATTAATACAAAGCAAACTGAACTGAAAAAACAAGTATTTTGTTTTACTTTCTTTTCATCCAGGTGGGGCTGAGGGGTTTGACCCCTGTTGATCTGTGTGTCATATCACCAACCCATGATAGCTAAAATTCACCCTGCTACTCCAGATCTACCTACTGTATGGCTGGCTACAGACTACAACCATCTGCTCCAGATCTACCTACTGTATGGCTGGCTACAGACTACAACCATCTGCTCCAGATCTACCTACTGTATGGCTGGCTACAGACTAAAACCATCTGCTCCAGATCTACCTACTGTATGACTGGCTACAGACTACAACCATCTGCAAGTTTTGTTTGTAGTGAACATCATCAACAGCTGCACTTAAAGTCTCCTGGGTTCATATGGGACTTGGTTGTTCTCCATACTGCATCAAACACTGTATTATTTTTTTGTTTTATATTAGTACAGACAACAGTAAGTATCATTACTTAATCACAGTATATATTATTCTGGTGTACACTGTTGACTTGACTCCATGCTATTGACTATACTTTAGCTTGCCACCTCAAAACTTTACCTTAATTGCTCTTGTATAGTTAATTTATCTTCTACTAGTTGTACATACCTCCTATTTAATTGAATTATTCTTAATTTGTGTTGCCATACCTGAATCATCCCTCTTGTGAACACTAGGCCTATCTTATCTTTATTCATAACCCTGCTCACAAACTCACCTGAACCTGGGTCATCTGTTTGCCAATATCAATGTTCCTGCTACAGTAAATCCTATAGGCACATTGTACTGCTTCACCGTAGTATGAACCATACACTTTTAAGGTTTTGTGTCAAATATTGTGCAATTTGTTATGAATTACTCATTGTTTTGACAAGGTAAATTAAAGCTATTTACCAAGTGTCAGCTCTGGTAAATTTAATTGTACTGTTTTTTTTTATAAAATGTTATGGAACATGAAAAACAATTTGCCTTGATCAGGGTTTTAATTTGTTGCAAATGTGAACATGGTTTTAATAATCTGTATCTTATTGCTCTGAAAAACTACAATGATTTAAGAAATAGCAGTGATACTTATCAACATTTATTGAATTGATTGAATATATGGACAGACATTACAGGCACCTATTTATGTCAACAGAGAAAACAATAATTTGTTCTCTCTTTTATCACTTTGATTATACGCTGATGGTGCAGAAAAGGGTGAAGTCCTTGTAGATCTCTGGCACTTTGAGGACAGACCGATCCAGGAACTCTCCACTGTTGTCTTTGTATAGTATGCTCCTATTAAAGACAGATTCATAGACATCAACACGTAATATATTAGGTGTACATAGCTTGCTTTAACATCATTACTATCTTACCTTACCTTCTCTGATTTGGTTTTGTGGACATCAGTAATTTTCTCTCCCAGGCCTGGTTGTGCACCCTGTGAATTTAAGCAAGAAACATAAGTGTATGTAACATGATTTTACTATTATATTATTATTATTTTTACAATTGCATTATTATCAGACTTGCCAACCTTCTTGGTTTGTTCTACTGCTGCCTGTCCTCTGCACACAGGTGAGTGATGTGCTGACTGGCACAGGTCCATGCACATAGTGCAGCTGTGATGCAGCTCAACGGGTACTTCAGTCACACCTGGAAGAAGAGAAACAAACCAACAAAATACTTGTTCTTTCTGCTCAGTTTGCTTTGTATTAATTAAAAAAATTACATTTAAGTTGCAAATAAAGCATATCATCTCTAGATCTGTTTTATTAGTGGTGAAATTATACTTAACAGACTGGGTCCGTGTACTTTTCGTTCATTTGATTTTCATTTCATAAACAGGTATTAAAAAACAAATGGTTATTTGATTTTCGTTTTAAATCCTGGGGATCAGACCTCCGGTGCTGGGTCTAATATTCTAATATTAGCTGCTGCAGCTAGCTAGCAGTTAGCTACCAGCCCTGTGAGCTTGGTCCCCACGGTTCGCTTCCCCGGTGCTGACTGACTCTGGTCCGTCTGCAGAGCTGCGTTACCAGCTCTCCCTGACCTGGGAATCGCCCCGCTACCGTTTATTTTTTTCATATTTTATTTACTTTGCAGTGATATGCTATGCACTGATGTCAGGCAGGCTTGCTGCTGCTTTTAGTCTGAGCCTGTGAGATAACTAAACTTCCTTTGAATATAACGTGCATATAAATAGACCGGAATAAATAAAAGTCCCTGAAATAAATATAAGTAAAACATATGTATTTAGGCTATTGAACTATAATGACTAATGCCTATATATGTATTGCCTCATTTATGTATTTCATGTTCCATTTCATAGCCATATTTATTATGTAAAGGGGGCAAAATGGACGATCAGTCGCTAGGAAGTTATAGACTACAGTTTCCCTCAACAGCAGCCGGGACATTCTAACGCTTAACGGGAAAAAGCTTAACGTGGTAACTTAATGTACCTAAACAATGATCAATCAGATATCAATCAGTTATCAGTCACATAACGTCCATAATAATTGGACTTTGGGTTAGATTTTTGACAGTTTTCAGTGGTTATGAGGAGCAATATGAGAGAGAAATTTGGTAATCATTGATCATTGTTTAGGTACATTAAACCACCTCTATTTGTTTCTGGACATCAAGCTAGGCCATATGCTAGCTAGCTAGCTAGGTGCTTAAGTTATGTTACTCACCCTCGTAGTTGTGGACATAACTTCATACGTCCCACTTCAAAGCTTTCTCCCGTTTCCTGACGGGTGCAGGTGAAAGTACGTCGACCATTCTGTGCACATTGTTGACATATACTTATAATAAATCTATAAACGGCGCGGGGATATATAAACTTGGTTACAGTCAGGTTACAGAGCAGCCGCCCTCAACAGACGTTCTAAAGTAAAGTGAACGCACCCTCAACGGGGTTGGGATCATTTCATTGGTCAACACTACAGCTGGCATTCTATTGGTTGTTGACTTTTGATAGGGTTATAACACACAAAAAATCCAAGCGCGCAGGAGAAAATCCGGAGCAGAAACTTTGCAAGTGAGCAGAATCAGCCTGAGTGCGAGGAGAAGGTTCAAAGCTGAGAGCAGGAAATCTGTCCAAACAACAACATATCTGAGTCCAAGCAGAAAGTTTGAGTGCAAGCAGAGCAAATCCAAGCGCGCGAGCACAAACTTTGAGCACAAGCAGAGAAAATCCAAGCGCGAGCACAAACTTTGAGCACAAGCAGAGCAAATCCAAGCGCGAGCAGTGACTATTTGAGTGTGAGAGCAAGGTTTTGAGGGAAATTATTACAAAATCTGAACGTAATATCAGTGAGAAATGCTCTCAAATTGAAAGAATGCGCTCTTGATTAAAGATAGGAATATAACTCCATATTTGGTCACATATCATAAACAATTAAAGTTAGTTTACAACCCCCCTTGCTACTGTTCTGACTTTAGCCAAAACACTTGGTTTCCTTGGGAGACAGGAACAGACAAAGTTCTCACTTGTCATAAACAGTCATCGGCCTTCTTCACATTTATCTCAAGAACAAAGATATCAACGTGAGGAAGCTTCAGGCTAGTTAAAGCAATATAACTTCTACTAGGCTAATCAGGTCATGGCTGCAGCTGTTCCCCTCTTGTGCTTTAAGAGTCTAATTGAAGAAACAGGATATTGTGGAAGTTTAAAACAATCTTTAAACAAATGGTTAACATCATTAATCAAAATGGTTAAAATAAAATTTGCCATCACAGCATGTAGCGATGCAAGAACACCACATTCATTACTTTAACTGCAGAAATAATTGACTTTGATTTTCATGATGTCACTACTGAGTAGATTTTAGTGTCATTTGCAGCAGTGGATTCTTTGTATTTTATTTAAAACTAACTGAACCTTATTTAGGAGGAGCAAAATATTATGCAGTTTGTAGAAGAGTTTATATGTATTAAGATTCCTATCCCCTGATTGATTTTTGTCACACTCAAGCACACTTTCATGTTATTTTGTAATTAATCCTTTATGTTTTATTCAAAGGCCACTAAATCTGACTAAAGCTGTTTATAGTCTATTTTAAATCAGTAAAAAATGATTTTCTGTTGTCCTTCTCCTCAGAGACACATCAGTCTAAACCGCTCCACAAAGTGAGTAATGTTACATCAGACACACTTTACACTACACAGCTTTCATTGAATTGTTACAGATTCAAAATGATCCTTATGTTGACAGTAAAGAGGTGGAAAAGGTTTCAGAAGCATCACATTTGCTGTAGAAGCAATGAGAACATGTGATCAGGTGGCTCTGTCACTGTTGAGTCGAGCAGGAGACTGCAGACAACAGGAATTTGAAGACATCTCTTTACTACAGGTTTAGGTCAGGCAAGGCAAACATGGTCTCAGCATAACAAAACCAAGGATCCAACAAAGACTGAACTAAAAGTCCTGACTTACAAGCACAAATACAAACTACTCTAACGAGGGGATAAAGTCGAGCTGGAGAGATGGGCGGAGAAACTCGGGTGATGGGAATGTGGGAATGATGCATGAACACAGGTGTGGAGGTAAACGGGCATGAAAATGCAAAGACAGGATGTAAAACAAGACATGACACATAAGGAGAGTGACGTTACAAAATAATACAGGAAACCGACTAAAGCAACACCCCCAAACCAGGCTGATTGCTGATTTTGGTGGCACAGAGTCAGAAAGAATTAGAAACAGTCAATTAAAGGGGTGATAGAATGCAAAACCGATTTTACCTTGTCATAGTTGAATATCTAGATCTCTGCTATTCCATTACAAAATTCACTACTGAAACTTTTTTATGCGAGAAATCAACTATGTAAAGCTCAAATATGGGCCTTTTTTTATGAAAATGGATGGCTAATTGCAAATTTTGTCCAGTGCTGCCTGGGTTGCTACATCGCCGCTCTGCCTGTCCTCCTTCACAGACCCCGGCCTGCTGTGAGCTCGATTGAGCTCTGTCAGGCCGGCAGCCTGCGGTGCTCAATACCCGCGCAAACTCACCCTGGGTGAGTTTGCCTTTTCTGCAATTAGCCATAAATTTTCGTAAAACGGCCCATATTTCAGCTTTATGTAGTTGATTTCTCGCATAAAAAAGTCTCAGAAGTGAATTTGGTAATGAAACATTGCAGTGTCTGGAAAATGAGATTCTGTTGTGTCTCTATTGTGTGTGTGTGTGTATGGGGATTCGCTCAACCAATCAGTAGTAGAAGTATTTCATAAATTCATGACATGCTCCTATCATACCAAATGTGCCTAATTTGGATAATATCAGCTATAACAAACTCACATGACTTAAATGTTTACATTGATGCAAATAAATGTATGTTTCATAACTACAGTGGAGATATTAGATTAATGCTCTCTGATTACTTTGAATCCATCAGAAAGTAACTATGACATCAGTTGAGGTCAAGCTTTTGGAAATGCTGGAAGATTTAAGTTACGGGGAACTCGAGCAATTCAAGCATGTCCTGCAGTACACCAGAAAGAAGAAAGGCCTCCCAAGAATCTCAGGACAGAGAATGGAAACAGCAGACAGAGATGAAATGGTGGAGCTGATGGTGGAGATCTACGGCCAGCAGTCTGTGGAGGTGACCAGGGAGGTTTTACTGGAGATACACAGGAGAGATCTGGTGCAGAGGTTGTCGGACATCAGCTTAGGATCTAAAGGTGTGAAAACCCCAGCATTATTCTAATATCAAAACTTTATATGCTAAGCATATTAAAGGGGTGATAGAATGTAAACCTGATTATACCTTGTCATAGTTGAATAATGACAACTATAGTGGGTAACTAAGACATACATAGAACCTCTAAATCCCATTGACACCTCTTTCCTCTGCAAATTTCACAATTTGAAACTGCCTCTGAAAACGGGCAAATCTCAATAAGCCGCCTAGTTGACGTCAACTCGGCGGCTCCTCCTCATTTGGCTCTAGTCTCTCTCTTTGTCATTATGTTTTTAGATTTTGCCTTCCAGTTGGAACCTGTTTCAGTAACATTACAACATCAACGGACATTACTTTCTTTACATGTGTGATGATGTTGGCTACTGTAATCTATATACAGTAATAATGCATAACAAAACAAATTCAAACAAAATGTGGCTAGTCTGTTCTTTAGTAGAATTTACAGAGTAGACTTCACGCAATAGTTTGTCCTGCACAACATATTGATCTCATATTAGAGAAGCGCTATGTAGCACATATTAGTGCTGAAGCATCTAAACATATGGAACGTTACAATATGAATCTTTATATGAAAAATAACATTTTAAAATAAGTTCATATGTTTCTTCACAAGGGCCTTCAACAAGAGGCGAGCTTGAGGGATGTGGAAGCACTATGGTAATCCCTTACATTCATATATTTGTTCAGTTTATGTGATGTTGCAAAAAGACAAAACATCTCCACTCATTTGCATAATGATTGTCCTCAGCAGCAGGTCTCCAGTGACTGGACTAAACTTGAACCGGAAGTTACCCTTACAGATGCAGATGAAGCTCCAACTTACAGGTAAAAATAGCATCCTAAATACTGTGTGACAGCAAGCGAACTACAGGAAACACTAACCCTTGGTATTGGGGATTTTTTTCACAGAAGATAGAAGATCTTGTAATGCAATATAATAAAAATAGTGTTCATTTTACTTTTGGCACCAAATAATATCAAGGCTCTCCAAGGTCAAGGCCATAGTAACTGACTCTGAGGTTAAGTTACCTCTCTTTCTGAAACAGAAAATCCAGAGTTTTCCTCATCTCAGGGTTAACAAACTCAGAGTTTTCACTTAACCTGCTTTCTGAAACAGGCCCCTGTATTCAGCCAACTGTTATTTTGCTGTGAACTTAAAGCAACACTAGAGAACTTTTCACGCTTCTGTCCCCCTACAGGTTGGAAGCGGAATTGTCCATTACATTACATCATGCAAGTTTGCCAGATCGGGTAGTGGAACTGTAGTTCGAATGAGACATAACAACAGCGGTAATGGACAATTCCGCTTCCAATTTGTAGGGGGACCAAAGCGGGAAATGTTCTCTAGTGTTGCTTTAAATGACCTCAGGTTCTTTTCGGCTCTGAGATAACGTTTTTTTCAACTCAAGGCCATGGTGGTTCTCCGCAATGCAAAAGCAGCGAGCAAAACGCTACACTCCTGAGCTGATGGTGGAGATCTACGGCCAGCAGTCTGTGGAGGTGACCAGGGAGGTTTTACTGGAGATACACAGGAGAGATCTGGTGCAGAGGTTGTCGGACATCAGCTTAGGATCTAAAGGTGTGAAAACCCCAGCATTATTCTAATATCAAAACTTTATATGCTAATATTAGTGCTGAAGCATCTAAACATATGGAACGTTACAATATGAATCTTTATATGAAAAATAACATTTTAAAATAAGTTCATATGTTTCTTCACAAGGGCCTTCAACAAGAGGCGAGCTTGAGGGATGTGGAAGCACTATGGTAATCCCTTACATTCATATATTTGTTCAGTTTATGTGATTTTGCAAAAAGACAAAACATCTCCACTCATTTGCATAATGATTGTCCTCAGCAGCAGGTCTCCAGTGACTGGACTAAACTTGAACCGGAAGTTACCCTTACAGATGCAGATGAAGCTCCAAATTACAGGTAAAAATAGCATCCTAAATACTGTGTGACAGCAAGCGAACTACAGGAAACACTAACCCTTGGTATTGGGGATTTTTTTCACAGAAGGTAGAAGATCTTGTAATGCAATATAATAAAAATAGTGTTCATTTTACTTTTGGCACCAAATAATATCAAGGCTCTCCAAGGTCAAGGCCATAGTAACTGACTCTGAGGTTAAGTTACCTCTCTTTCTGAAACAGAAAATCCAGAGTTTCCCTCATCTCAGGGTTAACAAACTCAGAGTTTTCACTTAACCTGCTTTCTGAAACAGGCCCCTGTATTCAGCCAACTGTTATTTTGCTGTGAACTTAAAGCATCACTAGAGAACTTTTCACGCTTCTGTCCCCCTACAGGTTGGAAGCGGAATTGTCCATTACATTACATCATGCAAGTTTGCCAGATCGGGTAGTGGAACTGTAGTTCGAATGAGACATAACAACAGCGGTAATGGACAATTCCGCTTCCAACTTGTAGGGGGACCAAAGCGGGAAATGTTCTCTAGTGTTGCTTTAAATGACCTCAGGTTCTTTTCGGCTCTGAGATAACGTTTTTTTCAACTCAAGGCCATGGTGGTTCTCCGCAATGCAATAGCAGCGAGCAAAACGCTACACTCCCATTAAAAACAAATCCAAAATGCCACCCCAGGCTGCTAAAACACTCTGTCTTTTTTTTTTTTTTTAAGATACTTTTTCTTGGCATTTTAGGCCTTTATTTGATAGGAAAGCTTAGACATTAAAGGAGAGAGAGAGAGAGAGAGAGGGGGAATGACATGCAGCTATGGGCCGCAGGTCGGAATTGAACCTGCAGCCACTGCAGCAAGGACTGAGCCTCTGTACATGGGGTGTACCCAACAGGTGAGCTACCCAGGTGCCCCAAAAACACACTGTCTGATCGGGGCCCAAGTTTACTTTTACTTTGCTGTGTTCCTTTAAGTTCATATACATGAACTCACTTTTTCCATTTACATTTTAGCCTACAGTCTGAAGCAGGAAACTTTGAATGCAGTGTCTCTGCCTTGCGCTGGGTCTGTAAGGAGAAGGTCAGCTTTAAGTACCAGTTTTGCTCTTTGGAAAGACATATGGAGAGGATGGAAAGCCTACAATACATGCCTGCAGGTCCCCTTATGGACATCACAGTCATTGCTGGGAAGTTAGATGAAGTGTACCTGCCGCACTGGATCTGCGTAGGTAAGTGGCCATGAAGAAAATAATAAAATAATAACTTAAATATATAATAGCATGTATACAAAAACTGATGCAATCCTTTTCTCCTCACTAATTGTGTGTGCCTGTCTTTTTTTGCAGATGGCAACCCTGAAATATTAGACAAGTTTGCAGTCCTGCACATAGATGACTGTGGAGATTCTGTGGAAAAAGTGTCTGAGGTCACATCGTCCCATGTCAAGCTGTCTGAACCCGTTTTCTCTCTAAAAATGGTCTTGGTTAAAGTCGGCTTTTCAGTGGGAATACACTGTAAAGTGTTAATATACAAGACCAACATACCATTCCTCACACTCCATGTTTACCTGATCCCACCTGATCCCGCTGTGCAACAGGTTATTTCACGTCTTACTGTCACCCAAAGCAATCATGATCAGATACAGAATGGCACCACAAATAACTCGATAAATACACAACACAGACAACAATATTGTTTTTTTCTACAGGAATTGGACAAGACTGAAGTATCCTGTGGATACCAAAGAATCCTAAAGCAACATCCAAAGAAGCCCCTGAAAATGAATGATCGGTTCATCCTTACAGCAGATCTGGACAGTGGAGAACTGTATCGTGATGTATGTTTTGAACTGCTTCAAAATCAAAATCTATCACAATCGATTAACAATTGCTCTAGTTTTTTTATATTTTAAACGAGAAAATGTGACAAAATGATCCAGCTTCACTTTTTTTTTTACTTTAAGTAACACGCTGTGCAGTAAGTCCCATGCAAAAGTCCCTCTGAAACAGTCTAAAGACATCAACATTTCCTAAAACATTTTCAGAGGGCTTCAAAGTTACAGGCAATAAAAAATAAATTTAAATATATCTGCAATTACGACCACGCGTGACTCCATATAATCCTACATTTGAGCCTAACATTTTACCAATATCTGGCAATATACAGCAGATATATTCATCTTTTTGTCCCTGTTACTAGATGTCTTTGATGTAAGTGAAAATGCTATGCCAATTCTCTAAACCTCATTTGAAAACCTATAAAAAAATGTGTATATATATATATAGTGCACTCACTTGTTTCACTTTTTATTTGTTCTTTTACAGGACTTAATGCTCATATATGAAAGCTCAGACCCAAATTTCTTTGAATTGTTCATGAAAAATCCAGACACAGATATTGTGCTCAAGCTTACACAAGAAAATGATCTTCAACCAGTATGGACCTGTGTAATTCAAAAAGGTCAGTTTTATCTTCACTGCCGATGTAGCTTTACATTTATTGGATATGCATCATCAGTGAAGCAGATGTCCACTGTTAGATAAAGGTAGTAAATAGCTACATGTACATATTTTCTTTACCTCTGCATTTTTGTTTTCAGATGAGTACCAAAGCAGCACTGGTCCTGTACAAGGTAAGACATTTGAAATGATTCGTTTTTAGAAGAATTGCTCTTTTGATTTCAGTGTTTAATCGTTTTCCTCATCTTACATTCATTATTCACCATTCACAACACAAAATTGCTATTTATCATTTAAGAAAAGTGGACTTAAGGGTGGAAGTAACAGACTTAATTGATCATTTATCTATTTTATTGATTTATAGCAGTGTTGCTTTGATAATCAACTGGGCTGTGTTGCTGTTTACCGTTCATCATTCACTACACCCAGCTGACATTTATCGTTTACAGCAAGCCATTTTTGTTACTTCTGCCCAAAATGTCAATCAAAAACTCTATTTTATCACTCTATTTTTAAAGTCACATGTTTTTTTTTTATCTTCTCCATTTTTATCAATTCAGTTTTGTTACTTCCACTCCTTATACTTACACACTTATTACCTGACTGTAACGAAACCACGTCGACGGATCATGTACTAATTTCTTGTCAACATTTTTTATTTTAAAATGGGCGAGACAATACAAACGACAACAGCGCCGTTCACAGCATAGTGGAGCGGCTAAGTGCTTATGTTTGGCAGAATCGTTCAGTTTATGATACAAGCGTGAAAATTGGCATGAGCAGTCTCCATTAAGGCATGGATACCCGACCTGAGGCCGACGGGTCCCGACGGTACCTGACGGGCCGGGCCGGGTTCGGACAGATATTTAGAAATTATGGTCGGGGTCGGGTCGGGCTCGGTCACATCAGCGCGATAAGGAATTTGTTGTAAAATGGTGCTGTGGCTCCTTTAAGAGAGCTCAGTGCGTGTGGGTTTGTGTGTGTGTGTGGTAAGTGGGCAGAAAAGAGATAGAGAAAGAGGAAGCAGACATGTTGTAGATGCAACCGGAGCAGAGTTAGTGGTTATTCATGTTATAACGTGGGCCCTGGAGGTAACGAGTCGCCCCTGGTTTTCTGATCACGGTCGGAAACGAAGCGATCAAGAAAGGTTAACACACTGAACATTTTAACAGCTTATTAACGTGCGCTTGTTGCCCCGTATGCGCTGATGCGCTCATCTGTTGACATTTCCGAATGCCTTCCTACAGTTGCTTAATAAAAAAGGGCTTTCCACACAAACAAACGTAGCCTACATGTGTCATTAGTATGAGAGGGAAAAAAATGAGATTTTAACTGTGTCGGGCTCGGACATAAATTTCTTAATGCCTGTCGGGCTCGGGCCGTGTTCGGACACGGCTCTGTCGGACGCGGGCCCAGAAAAATCCGGCCCAATCCGGACTCTAGTCTCCATGGGTCACTTGACAAGAAAATTGTCCGAGCCACTTGAAATTTCAAGATGGCGGCCATTTTTCAAGATGGCCGACACCTTAGTGGAGCAGTTAAGTGATATAGTGGCTTATTTGGTGATACAAGCATGAACATTGGTATGAGCAGTCTCTGATGGCCACTAGACAATAAGCCACCCACAGCTACTTGAAATTTCAAGATGGCGACCATTTTTCAAGATGGCCACCACCTTAGTTGAGCAATTAGGCTTAAGAAATCATTTAGTTGGTGATACAAGCATGAAAATTGCCATGTGCTGTCTCAAAAGGTCATTTGACAAGAAACCGCCCACAGCAACATAAATTTTCAAGATGGCGGCTGCCGCCCGCCATGTGGATCTTTAAATGATACATTTTCTCATAGAAATGTATTGGGTTCCTCAAAAGACTCTGTCAAGAGAGGTAGTTTGACTGTGTTTTGTCTGACTCCTCACCCATGACCTGTCCAGTTTGGTAAAGCCTGTCAGGAGTTGCCTCCCACCGGCATAGCTCTCAGGGTTCATTGAGGTACACAAGCTCCCTTACCACGACAAGGTAACAGTCACAAGGGAGTTATTAAACATGTCAAATTAATACTGAGAGGTAACATCTGGTGATTCGACACCAAGTTGCTGCAGTCGTTGCTTGTAGAGAGAGGCTAGATCTGCAAGCTTAAATATAACTGGATCCGTGCCGTCACTTGTGGTCTTCATGTCCGTGATGTAGATGACAAGTTCTGAACAAATAGAGGGATACCAGTCAAAAGCTGAGCTTTTGAGGCTCTGCTCTTGCTCGATGGCATTGAGATGGTCTTGCTCTCTGTTGTACAGTCCAACGAGACAGGCAGGGTGGTATTTAAATTCCTGTGCAACAACATCACCAACAATAAGCTTTGCAAGGAGCTTCATGTCGCTTAGATTCCTGGCACATTCATTGACTCTTTCATTAAGTTTCATCGTCATTGCTTCTCGTAAGGGGGACATTGCACTCTCATCTTCACATATAAAGCACAAAGCTTTCGAGGGCTGGGATCCTCTTGGCCTCTTGACATGGATATCTTTGGTATCTTCAGTGTCTTTCGCAGCAGTAGATGCTCTCTTTTGGGCCCTTTCCAGCTTTGTGTTATTGAACATAAGTTTACAGCTTGAATGATATTTTGCTCTGTTTCTTGTCAATGTGTTTTCTATGCCATCATCTTCATCTAGTCGGGTTGGATTAAGTAAGATAGGCAGAGCATTAATCTTATGAAATAATGGAACATTTCTTGCAATGGTATCATAACCAGTATGATCGTGCTCTCTGTTGAATAAACTCGGATGAATGAGTTTTTCCTTGGTGTCCTGCTGACAAATGAAACATCTGTCCCAGTTAGTTTTCTCAACTGTTATGATGGCTTCTGCCATGTCTGCAGCAAATGTATAGGCAGAGACCGAGGGTTTGTCCTTTTACCAAGCACTTTGATGTATGGGATACAACTAAGTTCATGCCTTAACCCTACACTTAGTCCGATCGTTCATCCAATGCCATTTATATCCCATGCGATCTGTACACCATCCGGTTAACTAAAACCCCATTAACCTTGGCTCGGCTCTCCCGCGCTGGCACAACCTGTCAATTCAGGTGCGGCTATCTAACTGCTTAGCTGCTCACAGCTTCACAGTTAGCAACATAAGTTAAGCTGGAGATGCCGGGGATTGAACCCGGGGCCTCATACATGCAAAGCACGCGCTCTACCACTGAGCTACATCCCCTGGCTGACAAAATCTGAAGACAGCAGACATCAAACAACACGTACAAGAACATGCTACCAGTAACCGTATCACTACTACTAGTAACAGTATCACTCAACTTACTCATTACTTGGTCATAAATTCAGCACAAGTCAAGGGAGTCATTAGAGTGACAAAACTTGAGGTGTAACGATTGCCTGGCAAAGCTTTATACCTACAAAGACAGAAATGTACTTGTACCACAAATTCTTTGAAAAGAAAATGTTTGCAATGGCCGGGAATCGAACCCGGGTCAACTGCTTGGAAGGCAGCTATGCTCACCACTATACCACCATCGCAGTACAAATAAACACATTCCACTGCAGGCTCAACATGACATGACGAAGGGATTGGGGGGGGGGAAAGGAGGAGTGGAGGAGAGGAAGGGGGAGGTGCATCAAAAACTCTGCTTGCCTTTGAGATTCAGAATCTGACATTATTCAGTATTATATTATATTACTGGTTGGTTAAATCAGCCATCCTAGGGCATCCGGTTAACTAAAACCCCATTAGCCTTGGCTCGGCTCTCCCGCGCTGGTACAACCTTTCAATTCAGGTGCGGCTATCTAACTGTTTTGGGGTAGATTAGACAGCATTTTGGATACTAACTTTACAATTAGCTGACATTGAACCCCACTCTGAGTTTAACAGCAGTGATATATCACCAGTGTGCCCTGGTAGTGCAGATATTCACTCTTGTCTAATCTATCTATAATCAACAAATCAACACAACTGTATTTTGATGATTTTGAAAAGTTGTTCTTTAGAATAATCTAAAACATATAAAATAAAATGACACCAAATCGTCCTTAATGAAAAAAAAACAATACATTTCTATCGGAAAATTTATCTTTTGAGGATCCAGGGGTCGGCCATCTTGAAAATAGAAATTTCAAGTGGCTGAGAGTGTTTTCTTGTCAAGCAACCCTTAGAGACTGCTCATACCAATTTGCATGCTTATGTCACTAACTAAACAATTATATCGCTTAACTGCTCCATTTAGGTGGTGGTAATCTTGAAAAAAAAGGCCGCCATCTTGAAATTTCAAGTGGCTCGGACAATGTTTTTGTCAAGTGACCCATGGAGACTGCTCATGCCAGTTTTCACGCTTGTATCATAAACTGAACGATTATATCACTTAGCCGCTCCACTACAATGGAAACAGGAAAAACTATTTTTTAATGGGGTAAGATACATTAGCAGTAATAAATGTTATAAAGCCTAACTGTCCCCCGAGAGCACCGCCCCGAAGTACACCTCAATAACGTGAGATTTAAACTAAATCAAACCAATAAAAGATTGAATGTTCGACTGCCCAACTCAATAAGCTCGACAGGTGTTTGTCATTTTTAAAATAATTTTTTTGTCATCTCCTCTGCCCTCAGGTCAACACTTTGTAGATAAACATAGAACCAAGCTGATCGAGAGAGTGAGCAACATTGCAGCTATTTTGGATGAGCTCCTCTACAAAGATGTCATCCAACAAGAGACGTATGATAAAATCAGGGTTCTGCCTACCTGTCAGGAGAAGATGAGGGAGCTCTACTCCGGTCCCCTGAAAGCTGGTGGAATTAGGTGCAAAGATAAATTCTACAACATCCTTGAGATAAAGGAGCAGTATCTAGTTGATGAGCTCAAGGAAATAAAGTGATTATTATAATGAAATACATTTTTAGACCAAACATACCGTCTACCTGAACAGGAATGTTTTTTGGTAACACTTGAAGGTATCTACATAAGAGTGACATGACACATGAACCCTAACCATAACCATAACTTGTCATGACAAAAACCGAATGACACTTACTAAAATAAGTGAGATGTCATAAAGGTTTATGACTTTTTTTATAATGACACGTTCATCACCATCCTTTAAGTAAAGTGTTACCAGTTTTTTTATACAATCACTGTAATTGTATAGCAATAGCAAGCAGACATTAACATTAATATTTCCCCTTTGTTAAATAACAATAGGTTAATGTTAATGCTATATGTATAATCAGAGCTCTTGTCTTTTATTTTACACTTAAATGAGTTGAAACTGGTATGGCGTGTGGTGCCTTTCCTGCCCTGATCAGTGAGGCTCATTTTTCATGAGATGAGATATCATGTCATGTTTTAAACCAGATTTGGCAAATGTTTATCAAACAATCATGTAACAAATGAATGAAAGTTCCCATCATACATGTAATGTTTTTATCAAGCAAACACCAAATGAGTGTATGTAAGGAGTCTGTTTTTAATGTAATTTATGAAAATGTTTAAATGTGCTTGATCATAAATGATTATCCATAAGTTTAGCATGTAAAGCAGGTTTGACCTCATATTTATGTTAAAAGATGGTTTTATCTTGTTTCTTGTCTTTTTTATGCACAATAAGAATAGCTTTACTGTTAGAGGGTCATCCAAAATGTTTTGTATTTTGAAATTTATATAAATCTGAGAAAATGTTCTGTTGCTATGTGCAGTTCTTACATATGGAGTGAATGGAGTGTCTTAAAACCATTACCAGTATATGGTATAATGTATATAAATATAATGTATAATGTAATAAATAATAATGTAATAGTTTTAGAAATGGGTGCTTGTCTTTACCTCCAGGTTTCTAAAAACCTGCACATTGATTTTATGTTTGTTTGATTTTATTGTTTAAATGGATCCTTATATTTTTCACTATATATTGTGAACTTTTTTTCACAATATATATATATTTTGCCTAGGAGAACATTGGTTCTAAATGGTTCGATAACAGTATTCTTGTTGGTCAACTACTCGAATGATAGGAAACTAGACCGCTCAGATTTTTTGAAGAAATGTACAATTCTTATAACAGTTAAGGATTAGCCAATCATTTTCAATGCAATTCCTTTCGGAATCATAACAATGCTGAGGGCTATAGCCTACATATCCATGGCTGCTTACTCAGTGTCAGTGTATCTGTCAATGTATCTGCTACTGCTGGCAGTGGCTTGTGCTTTTCAGCAGAACAACATAATACCAGAACAATTAGGGCTTTAAAAATTTGTTTCTAAAATTAAGCATTGCATGAGGACATGGAAGTCATAAGCCCACTAATTAAATTATCATTCCAGCCAGTACTGTGCAAAAGTTTTAGGCAGGTATGAAAAAATGCTGTAAACTAAGAATACTTTCAAAAATGGAAGTGTTAATAGTTTATTTTCATCAATTAACAAAATGCAGTGAATGAACAGAAGATAAATCTAAATCAAATCAATATTTAATATACCACCCTTTGCCTTCAAGACAGCATCAATTCTTCTAGGTACACTTGCACACAGTTTTTGAAGGAACTCGGCTGGTAGATTGTTCCAAACATCTTGGAGAACTAACCACAGATCTTCTGTGGATGTAGGCTTCCTCAAATCCTTCTGTATCTTCCTGTTATATCAGACAGACTGGATGATGCTGAGATCAGGGCTCTGTGGGGGCCATGCCATCACTTCCAGGACTTCTTGTTATTCTTTACCCTGAAGATAGTTCTTTATTACCTTGGCTGTATGTTTGGGGTCGTTGTCCTGCTGCAGAATAAATTTGGGGCCAATCATACGCCTCCCTGATGGTATTGCATGATGGATAAGTATCTGCCTGTATTTCTCAGCATTGAGGACACAATTAATCCTGACCAAGTGTGTTGAGGGTAGACGCGGTGAATAGTCGTGAGCAGATATGGACACTCAGGATGAGTCAAAAGATGGAGTTGAAAATAATAGGCTTATATTATGGTTGACCCAATTAAGGCCAGATAGGCAAAAATGCTAACATAAAAATGTATAAACTTAAGGAAAGTAACAAAAAGCACTTTCAAGAACATAAAATAAAAACTGACTTGAGAGTCAACACAAGTAGCCTAAGTTAAATATACGACCGTTCAGTAATTGACCTTAATTCAAGTCATTCACGCTGAGGACATCCAACAGACTTATGTCCTACTTCCCCTGTGTACACTCACGCCCTGTCTCCCGAGCAAATACTATGGCCACTCTATATAGCCTGACGCCGGCCCCTCAAATTCCCAGATAGCAATGAGTCGGCGGACCACCGGCGGTGCTCCAGAGGCAGTATTAGCGTCAGAATGGCGTAATCGCAAACACGTTTGCCGGCGCACCGCCGGCGCACCGCTTTTTAAAAGCGGCTGCCGCCTTCCTACCGCCTTCGTTCCGAGGCCGGCCCGCGGGCCAACCGCCGTTCCGCCGCCGTTATACCAAAGGTGGCCCGTCGGAGGCAAACGCTATTTTCGAGCGATCTGCCGCCACTTATTGTGTGTATATATATATATACATATATATATTCATTTATATATATATATATATATATATATATATATATATATATATATATATATATATATATATATATATATATATATATATATTCATTTATTTATATTTAATATTTATAGCATGCAGTTTATCAAGAATAATGATTGATCATGGAACATACCAACATACACAATACAGGGGTATTTCAGGTGAGTACACCAATAAGGCTTAATACAGCCAAAATACAGATAAGATCTAGACTGAATGATACAGCATATAATGTATACAATGGTCATTACAATTAACCACAGCCACAAGACATCTTGTTGGCTGTAAAATATAATAGGCTACATAAAATACAGGTCAACTTCCTGTTACCCCGGAAGTCACAGACCAATTTACACAGAAGGATAGCAGCAAACTTTACCCTATAACAAAGAGCACATGCTGGTAAGCCCACATAATTTGACCCTCTGTATACTTTTACACTCAATAAACTAACATCAATTACCAAAGACTTAAGTGTTGTGATGGTTCTTATAACGGGTGATGTTTGTGGCAATCTCTACGGTTTTAAACAATAAACAATGATGTATAGATGAATATAACTAGGCCTATAGCAAATCACCGCAGTATTAGATGTTATCTAATGTACACAAAACTACGGGATTAATATGGGGAATTTGATGAATGACAGATGATATACAACCAATATACAAACCGAACATATAGACTCGTCAAACAAACATATTCAGGCAACCTCTTCACTCAGTCTTCTGCAAAGTCTAAACTCAGAGAATTAAAATAGGTAGCGTATCGCTACCGTGACGGCAGCCATGCGCCCCGTCACAAAGTGCTTTATTTAAGATATCAAATGGTTTAAAAAAACTATACAGTTTAACTATAAAAGAAAATACAGTAAAAAAACTATAAAAAAACATCAATGATTTTAAATGGAAAAATAAAAATGTACATAAAGGCATATCCATATACTATGTAATTTATCCACAAAAATAATCAAGGATGTATCTCTTTGAATCTCAAACATGTGAGGCAAGTATTTGCATTTTTTTTACCCCAATAACCTCAGAGTTAATGCGTACACTACATCAGATGTTTTGAGAACCATTGGGGTAGATTTCTTTTGTTCCATTTCTGTAGTGTAGCTGAAATACTGATATGTGCTTACATTTAAACAAGATGATTCCCTGTATCCCTTTACATTCTGTAAACTGTAAACACTGTGCTGCTAAAAAACCCTGGAATGAGCCACCTGATCTGTTGCTATAAGGGAAGCTAAAAGAACTCATGATCTGTTTTCATGCTTTAAAATAGTTACAATCATTTTAAAAGTTGTTTTAAAAACTTGCAATATTCAGCTCAAGTTGATTTTCAACCATGCATGCATTGAATAAAAGCTGTGTGTAGAGTCAGACACAGATGCGCCTCTGCTCACTCTGGATCCGTGCAGACAGCTGTTCATCCACAGAGTTTCTCTGAGGAGAGAGAATATTTCAAAAATCTGATCAAAATCAGTTGCTTTTAAGTCAAACACTTCATTGCATAAAGAGTGAAGTCTACAGTCATGCTAGTGACTCTGTGAGGCTTTATGTTGGCATGATAATGCTAAGAGAGCGTTGCCATGGTAACCATCTCAGTTTAGCATCATGACATTTGCTAACTAGAAGTTCACTCAGAGTGCAGACCTCGGCAAAGGCATGCCCTATCTCGCAGCGTTAATGTCACAGTCAGAAACTCATTCATCTGATTATTCTGACACCACATGAATGTAGCACAAATGCCCCATCTTGTAATTATTTTGTTAACCAAAATAAAACATAATTAATAAAAATGATGTGCTCTTCCTTGGCAAATGCTACACTCTTTCACCAAGTTTCATGAAAATCAAGCCAGTAGCCCTCTGCCTGTATATTTGCTCTTTTCTTTTGCGGTGTTCGGGACGTTTCTGGGCGTCAGCCTTTGGGCCCTGGGTGTGTAGCGCCCAGCCAATAACAGCATGCAGGGTGTGAGGGCTGGACTCTATAAAAATGTAGCGCCAGATTATTAGCATGCATCCAAGAGGAACCTACGAAGATGGCGGACACAGCGCTGAAAAAAACGCAAGTGGACAAAGCTTGTTCCCAAAACGAGAGTGAATGAGCATGTTTACATGCACACTAAAATTACACTTTTATTCATATTTGGATTATTACCAATTTGATACGGGTCATGCAAACAGCATATTCCGTTGGGATATTGGAGATGTGTACAGCGCATTCGTTATGTGCATCCCAATTGTTTTTTTTACTGTAGTTTGCAACAGTTTACAGCCAGTTTACGGCTTCTTGCCTGTTTACGGCTTACGGTCAGCTCTGTGCGTTGCTACACAAACCAATTAGCCAACAGTTTGCAGAGAGGTACATACCAGAAGAAAAGAAGGTGAAACACACCTACTTTAAACATAATGAAAGACTTGGAAGTCTAGTAGTTAGTAGGAATATTGTCTTTTTCTAAATAAGGGCAAAACACGGAATATTGTGTGCATGTAAACGTAGTCCGTCTGAGAGCTGGCGAGCAGAGCAGGATGGGGTCAGGGCGTGTGCTCTTCTGGTGTCGTTGAGCCGGGGAGGAGGGGACAAGTTTGAATGTTGCATTTACAAACCGCAACAGACAGATCTTACTCATTCTGCCTTTAATGACCAACATGAATTTTCATCACAGTGAATGCACTAATAAATGTTATCAATTTGATCATTTATAAAATGCCTATTTTATAGTTTCTACCAGTGCACAAAGCATAAAATGAAAACATAATACAATAATGTACAGTGTTTAAAATAAAGAAATTCAAAAGCTACATGACTGACTGTCAAACTGTATTTTTGATGAAGAGATACAGTGCATAAAAAGTTTCTGATTTATAATTTAAGTATTTATGGTATAAATGGTGCCACTAAATATGCCACTACTATGTTTTTAACGCTTGTGTTGTCCTCGGATCAAATTTGACCCGTTTTTGCAAGTTTTCATATCAGAAATATGGCTTTCTTTGAACCAAAATGGCCAAAAATAACATGGACAATCTTTGCATTTAAAATTAATGATTACTTTTATTGAACTTTGGGTGTTTTATTCAAACGCTGGAAAAAGCACACAAAATTTGAATTCCCTTTTGACCTGGATGGACAACATGTTCATGGTCGACGGGAAGACAACACAAGGGTTAACAGTTTGTTTGTTCCACAACTTACCTTTGGATCATGAGCTGGTGACTGACAATATCTGCACCAGATCATTCCTGTCTATTTGCTTTAAAACCTTCATGGTCACCTCCACAGACTGCTGGATGTAGGTCTTCCACATCTGATTCACCAGGTCAAACATGTCACTGTTCTCCAGTTTGCTGCTTGGGATGCGTTCACGGTCCTCCCCGATGTCACTGTTCTCCGGTTTCCATATGAATGCTTTGAACTCGCAGCATAATCAAAATCTTGTCTCTATCCGTTGTGACTGTGGCTGCCTGATGAATACAAAGCAATAAAACAAAGGGATGTGATCTTTACCAGACATGTATAAAGTACTAGAGACCCAGACTTGAGTAAAAGTACAAGTGCTCTATCAAAAAAGTGACTTGAGTAGAAGTTGAAGTGCTCTTTAAGCACCACACTTAAGTGGAAGTACTAAAGTATTAAAAAAAATGTGTACTTAAGTATTGCAAGTAGTTTATTTAAAAATGTACTACTCAAGTAGTGAAAGTAAAAGTACAAGTATTGTGTTATGTAGTTATTAAAGAAAGCAGTCAAAAGTTTGAATATCATATTGTTTATATAATTTCAGATGTTTAGCCTAACGAGTAACGATGCAGCACATAAAAAATGTATCAGCGTAAAAGTATTAAACTCATCGAAAATATGTACTGAAGTAAAAATGGAAGTAGGAGAAAAAAATAATACTCCAGTAGAGTACAGATACAGCCTTTTAATAAGGCTGTATAAAAATTTAAATTTTGATAAATATAAATTTTAATAATTTAAGTACGGTAGTGAAGTAGTTCTACTTCGTTACTATTATACATCTCTGATCTTTACTATAGCTGAAGAGATTACTTCAATGCATCTGTTGTGCAAGAACCGTCCACTTAAAGTCATGAGTTTGGTTTGAATCATCATTTAAAATACTGGATTTTCAACCTGCTTCTTATTGAATGAAAGCTGTGTTCAGACTGATGTGATATTACTCACCTTCTCATCAGTGCAGCTAGGCGGCCATCCAGAGAGGGTTTCTCTGAGGACAAAGGAAATAGAAAGTGTTGCGTAAGTGATTGATCGCTACACCTGACTGTAAACATTTTGTATCAGACTCTTGGGTTTTATAACAGGTCATATTAGCTGCCGCTAATTCCATGAATAACTTGATAAAAGGCCCAAATTAAACTTGTCAGGTTTGTGTACTATTTCCAGTCTGTGTTTGAGACCCAGCCAATAGATCTTTTGTGAGGGTTTTGAAGATTTCTATAGTGGTTCTGTAGTTTCAGCAACTCCAACAGAGTGATACGTCTCTTCTTTATTGCCGTTGACACGGCAAAGAAGCTGCTACTATAGATCCTGACTGTCTCTCAGAAGCTCTTGCTTTGATTGATTTGTCCGTGACTTGCCCGTCCTGGTTTTGAGTCACTCAGAGCATTGGTGTCTGCTTCTAAGGTGAACTAAGACATAGTATAGTATAGTATAGCATAAAATTTACATTAAATGGTAAAAATGAAACCACCAGGCTACAGTTTCAAATGTTCAGGTAATACGGATTAAAGGTGCAGTAGGTAAGACTTATAAAACTTTCTATCATATGCTGAAACCATAGACAGTATAAAATGGACCAACAGATCCCGTTGCTCTGGACGGAGACCAGTGAAGGATATTAGAAGCACTTTTCCGGTGATAGCTGAGTGTTACTGCGCAGCCTCCAACTGAGCTTGCCGACGTAGATGTGACGTGAACAACCTGTCTGAAAGTTGGAAGTCTTCTGGTAGCTGTGCCAAGAGAAATCTCAATCATTCCAAATCTTGCAGAGACAGAGAGCGTAGGTATATGTAAGGAGATAACATAGGCACAGGCTAATTATTGCTAACTAAAATGCTAGTTAACATTAGTAATTAAACTGAAACAGCTAATGTAAGTCAAAACTGCCTGCAAGCTTCTCCTGTACTATCTGTGTACTATACGGCAAACGCGTGGTTATGACACAATTGTTAGCCTATTTTTACAAAAACGTCTGTTACGGAGCCATGACGTGAGATACAAGATAATGGAGCCTTTTACATTGTTGTGTTTCTTTAGAAATAAACAATGGACAAATAAAGTCTTTAAACGCTTCAGATGTAAAGTTATTCGCTGTCAAAATGACTTCAAAATGAATGGCAGTCAATGGAATGCTAACGGCGGGTGAGAGCTAGGTAGCATCAAAATGGTGCCATAGGATCTACAGGTTGTGAAGAGAAGCTTACCCCCTTGGTCTCTCTCTGCTTTCTTTAGTAATTCTGCTTCATTATCTGTGCACTCATTCATTAGAGTTATGATTTGTATATTTATGGTATTTTTATTAGTTTTTATTATTGATATTGTATTGTCATTATTGATATTATTACTATTTTGCTTAATATTGGCTTAGCAACTTTAAAAACAGTTTACTGTTAATTTTTAACAATTTTTAACTATTGTAAGATTCATATTTTGTCACTTTGGACATAAGTGTCTGCTAAATACTACAACCATAACTATAGCCCTTCCCAAAAGCTACAATAAAGCTGAAAGTAGTACAGTATATGCCCTGGAAAAGAGCACCAATGCAAGAGAAGCTAATTAAGCTATTCAAGGAACACTGATGCTTGTATCAACACTGATTTTATAGATCCCACAGACTTTTCAGCTAGCCAACACACACACACACACACACACACACACACACACACACACACACACACACACACACACACACACACACACACACACACACAGCCTCTCTTCCTTCTTCTCCTCACTCGCTCCCATGGCCCTGTCATGGTCACTCGGCTTCTTCATGATCATGTTGTTTCTGCTTCTCTGTATAGCCAGCCATCTCTCCTCCTCCTCCTCCTCCTCCTCCCTCTATTTCAGGTAATGCTGAAGAAGCTACTACAGCCCCAAACATGTCCGACATTTTTTAGGAATCCGCCTGTAGATTCTTAATCTTTTTCTCCTGTAATTTCTCTGCACCTCCCTTGCACTTTGGTGGTCGTTTGTCCATTTTAACGTGAATGCTAAACTTCCAGCATAATATTACAGCTTCGTGTCTCAGGGCCGGGAGGCGTGGCCATAGTGGGATTCGTAAATTTGCGGCCCGGAATGGGGAAGGGGGTTCCTGGATTTGATTGGGTCAGGCCAGTGCCAATAAAGAAAATTAACCAATGGGCCGCAGTGAGTTCTTTATGGGCCGGCTCGGCCAAAAAATAAAAAAAAGGCCTATTTATATCGGCGGTTCGGCCCAAAAGTCCGTCGGCCCACCGGGAAAATGCCCGGTATGCCAGATGGCCAGTCCAGCCCTGCCAACCGACATAATTTATCAGACAGCTCCCTCTAGAGCAGGGGTCACCAACAGGGTGCCCACGGGCACCAGATAGCCCCCAAGGACCACATGAGTAGCCCCCAGGCCTGTTCTAAAAATGAAAATTGAATATTCATATTATCTGTTTCCCACCTTGTTAAGTCATTGTTGAGAATTATTGTGAGAAATCATTAACATGATCATTGTCTTCACATAGATGAGTATCATTAATCATTAATAATCATATATAACTAAAGGCAAACTGAGCACATTTGTTATTTCAGAATATTATATCAAAATGGTAGCCCTTCGTATGACTCAATACCCATGAAGTAGCTCTCAGTTTAGAAAAGGTTGGTGACCCCTGCTCTAGAGCCACACAAGGCTTTATAATCTACAGTTTTCAGTAGTCTACTCAGCACTCACTCATTCACTTGATGAGTAAAATCGCTGCAGTTACCTTTTAAAATAAAGATAGATACAGATATTTTATGAGTAAAATGCTGAGAACAGCAAACTCACCGCAGTTGCTGTCAGACAAGAGGAAAGATACAAGTGTTTTCATGCCTCTCCTCACATTAACATTCATAACATTTCAGAGATCCCGTAGGCAGCACAGTTCTTCATCACAATGTCAGAGAACGAGAAGGAACAGCTTTCAATACAGTTCAACCATAGAAATTGAGGACGGCGTTTGCAGGAAACATTCGTTCTTATTTGCATGTGTGAAGAAAAGGTTTTGAGAAAGGGTTAGGCTCATTAAGCACAAAGTTGTGAAACATATCAGTACGGATCCCTCTGAACAATTACAGAACTAAATAGATGTTAAGATCTACTATGTTTTTTAAAAGCTGGAGGGAATGATGGGCACGCATTTGAACACTATTAGCCTAGATCAGTATATTGTCACCATAGTTTTAAGACACTCAATCACAAATTTCAAAATATCTTGTTCAAAACATTTTAGTAAAGTAAAGTTATTCCTATTGGGCATAATAAAGGTGATTAAAAAAGATAAAACATATGTTGGCATATATGAAAGGTCAAATGGGCTTTACATGCAAAACTTATGGATAATTATTTATGATCTAGCATGTTTTCATTTACATAAAATGATTATGTTATAAAACAGACTCATTACATACTCTCATTTGATGTCTGGTGAGAACATTAATTAATTTCTTACATGATTGTCTGATAAATATTTGCAGAATCTGATTCTGCAAATGATAAATTTTACATAAGATATGTCATTAAAAATTATTTCTTACCAGCTTAAGAGTAAAATTAAGGGCAAGAGCTCTGATTAAACATACAGTGGACACAACTTTTTAGAAAGCCCCCACAGAGACATAGCATTACATTATTAATGCCCCATTGTTATTGTATAAAAACATTGTTCAGGTAGATGGTATGTTTGGTCAAAAAATGGATTTCATTATAACAGTCACTCCTTTTTTTTGAGCTCATCAACTAGATATCGCTCCTTTTCCTCAATGATTTTGTAGAAGATATCTTTGCAGTCTCCAGCGGCATTCAGGGGACCAGAGTAGAGCTCCCTCATCTTCTCCTGAGAGGTAGGCAGAACCCTGATTTTATTATACGTCTCTTGTTGGATGACATCCTTGTAGAGGAGCTCATCCAAAATGATTGCAATGTTGCTCACTCTCTCGATCAGCTTGATTCTATGTTTATCCACAAAGTGTTTGCCTGAGGAAAAAGGGAAAACATGACTCTACAATGAGGACTTAACATTCTGTAACACTGATTTCATAGTTCACAGTAGGGTAAGAATGAGTAGGCTACATAATGTTGTTACAGCTAATTAAGGTAAAATGAAACCCAAACAGCTGTGTTTTAGACAGAAGAAAACATTTTCAATTAGCTGATTTATAATTTTAGATTCTAACTACATCTAAAAGAGTAAAGTCTTCATCTTACAGTTACAAAATGACGTGTTCTCCAAATGCCATTCGGTAAAGCTCATACATCTTAACTTTTTATGACGACATTTCTGGAGATACACTTATTGGCTTTCTTGCCAAAAGTGAGATGAGAAAATCAATACCACTCTCATGTCTGTACGCTAAATAAGACGTTAGGAGACATTCAGCTTAGTTTAGCATAATGACCAGAAGCACATGAGAAAAGTTAGCCTGCCCAAAGTTGTTTTTGTTGTTGTACCAATTAAACAAACAAGATATAACGTATTAATTAGCGTGCTCTAGCGTTATGAGGCAGGTTGTTTTTACTTTGGAAAGAGCCAGGCTGTCTCCCTTTGTTTTCCGTCTTTATGCTAAGCTAAGCTACACTAACCTAGCTGGCTGGCTCTCTATTCTTAATGCACAGACATTAGAGTGGTATCGATTGAAGTGTCAAACAATTTATTGAAATTCCATAACACCATGCAGCACTTATCTATTCATTACTCCTGAGCCTGTGCTCTGTTAAGAACAAGTTTGGTCTATTGTAATCATCCAACACAACCTGCACCTACCGTCGGCCCCGGTATTCACACCAGTTGCTCCAGCTGAGGGTGTTGCAGCTGAAACAAATATAGGGAAAATTAAAATTGCATAATAATGGACCGGTATGGTGTTTATGCACACCACTGTATACCATAATACTACTACTGCAAACAAAAAGCTTTCTTTCACTGTAAAAATAGAAGACTAAAATAGGTACAGACTTTGTCTACCTCATGCAGTATAAGTCTCGTTTTCCAGTCGTATGCTCAGTATTTCCCAAACACATGGATTTTCGCTAAGACCTTACTATTTACATCAATGGGTCTGCACAAGCTTCTCAGACCAGTAGTGGACAAGTAGCGGAAGTGTTATAAATAGTAAGATTTTAGCGAGAATGCATGTGTTTGGAAAGTTCTCAGCATGGATTATGGATTATACTGCATGGATTGTGTGAGAGTTTGTAAACTAATGTTTTGATATAGTGTTGTGTTCAAAATAATAGCAGTCCAACATCACTAACCTCATAAATCAAATTTTTTGGTAGAAGTGATATTTCTACATGGCAAATAATTTACTAGTAAGTGTTGTAGAGTCATAGAAAACCAACAGACTCAACAGTCATGACATGCATGCTGCTCATTTTGTGTAATTGAATCTGTAAATGAAAGGGGCATGTTCAAAATAATAGCAGTGTTGTGTTCACTTAGTGAGGTGATTGATCAGGCATCAATTATGGCCCATATTTAAGGAAGGAAGGAAGCAAATGTTGTGCATGTGCAGTTCATTTCACACTGAAATACTTAGCAAAATGGGTCATTCCAGACATTGCTCTGAGGAACAGCAGACTTTGATTAAAAAGTTGATTGGAGAGGGGAAAACATATAAAGAAGTGCAGAAGATTATAGGCTGCTCAGCCAAAATGATTTCAAATGCCTTGAAATGGCATCCAAAGCCTGAACGACGTGGGAAAAAACGGTCAACTACCATTCGAATGGATCGAAAAATAGCCAAAATGGCAAAGGCTCAACCAATGATCAGCTCCAGGAAAATCAAAGAAGACTTAAAGTTACCTGTGAGTACCGTTACAATCAGAAGAAGGCTATGTGAAGCAAAGATATCAGCTAGAAGCCCCCGCAAAGTCCCATTGCTGAAAAAAAGACATGTACTGAATAGGTTGAAATTTGCCAAAGGACACATTGACTGGCCAAAGGAGAATTCTGTGGACTGATGAGAGCAAAATTGTTCTTATTGGGTCTAGGGGCCGCAGACAGTTTGTCCGACGACCCCCATGCACTGAATTCAAGCCACAGTACTGTGAAGACAGTAAAGCATGGTGGTGCAAAAATCATGTTATGGGGATGTTTCTCATACTGTGGTGTTTTGCCTATTTATCGCATACCAGGGATTATGGATCAGTTTCAATACATAAAAATACTTGAAGAGGTCATGTTGCCTTATGCTGAAGAGGAAATGCCTTTGAAATGGGTCTTTCAACAAGACAATGACCCATAACACACCAGTAAGCGAGCAAAGTCTTGATAGATTGATGTTATGCAGTGGCCAGCCCAATCCCCAGACCTCAATCCCATAGGTGACATCAAAAATGCTGTTTCTGAGGCAAACCCAGTAATGCAGAGAAATTGTGGAATACCTGTTCACAGGTGCCAAAAGTTGGTCGACTCCATGCAATACAGATGTGAAGCAGTTCTCACAAATAATGGTTATGCAACTAAATATTAGTGCAGTGATTCAAAGTAAAGTAAACCTTGAGACATTTTTCAGTTTATACAGCAAATGTTTGCGTTTGTAAAGAAAAATCCAAATACTGCTATTTTTTTGAACAGCCTAATATTCCTTTTTCTTCACTTTCTGTAAACACAAACTTGATCAATTTTGGTCATGTTTTGATTTAGAATTGAATGTGCAGTGTTACCAATGCATTGATATTATGGAATTAAAAGGATTTTGAGCATTTGTCACTGCAATCAGTGCAATTCTTAAAAAGACTTATTATATGCAACATCTTACCTTGTGAATCGGCAGAGTTTTGATAGTCAACTGAAATAAAATACAGAACAAAAAAAGATTGCTGATATTGTGGTTTAATGTTGTATTCACAACAAAAGGTTCAATAACAAGACACTTTAGATGAATAAAACAATTGTAGTGCATACACTGGTTTCTCATTTTCTTTAATGTAATAATTTTCATTTATATTTGAATTATAAGAGCCAGTAGGTGCCATTAGTGAGACAAGGTGGAGCCCACGTAAACGCCATTCATATAACTGTTGTCGTATTTTGTTGTGTGTTTTAATTGTTTTAATCCGTTCCAATACCCATAAATTGCCTAGAGCCCCTTTATGGGCTTCTATTCATGGAATTAAGTAAACTGGAAGTTCCCCTCATTATCATGAAATCAATGACATGTAAACACATACATCAAATACAGCCAAATTATTTCATGTACAGAGCAGCAAGTCCATATTGAGTATGCATTGGAATTGGACCTAAAAATGTGATTCGGCTCTCTTTCATTTACATATATCTTTCTTTTATGCATTATGTATAATAATAATGCATTATATTTCACATATAGTGAAGGTAATATTGTTGTTTTTGTAATTGGTATTTTATTGAGTTTTTGTACATTGACATTGTTAAATTTTAGTCTACAGCTCAAGTGACATACTGTATGTACATGTATGAAGGTAATATTGTTTAATAACCACTGACCTTTTTGAATTTCACAGATCCATACTGGTTCACACTGTGGTTCACCCTTCTTGTTGTTAAAGGGTGAGAGTGTAAGCTGGAAGTTTGTGTCTGGATTCTCAATGTTCACTTCATAGAAATTTGGATCTTGGCTATCGTATCTGAGGGTTATTTTCTGTGTAAAAAAATAACATGAAAGCAGGAGTAGTTAGACTTTGACAAAGTTTGAGTCAATGTAAATCTTATACAGGAGTAAAGGAGTTCTCTGGCCAAACTAAATTGTTTAGGGATAGTGGTTTGTCTGGCTGATGTGTGGTCAACTGAACGTGCCTCTGCTCTCTGGCACACACTGAACGCAGCAAGCAAGGCCCACTCCAAACAAAGCTGCAGTATTTCCATTGACATATATATTAATGGACCAATAGACCCCGTTGCTCTGGACGGAGACCAGTGAAGGCTATTAGAAGCACTTTTCCGGTGATGGCCAGCTTTACTGCGCAGCCTCCAACTGACAGAGACAGCGTAAATGTGACGTGAGCAACGTGTCTGAAAGTGTGAAGTCTTCTGGTAGCTGTGCCAAGAGAAATCTCAATCATTCCCAACCTTACAGAGACGGAGAGTGTAGGTATATGTAAGGAGATAACATAAGCACAGGCTAATTATTGCTAACTAACATGCTAGTTAACATTAGTAATTAAACCTAAACAGCTAACGTAAGTCGAAACTGCCTGTGAGCTTCTCCTGTACTATACGGTAATTCCTCTACTGTGCGACAGTAAGTCACTTGGTTATGACACAATCGTTAGCCTATTTTTACAAAAACGTCTGCTACGGAGCCATAACGTGAGATACAAGGTAATGGAGCCTTTTATACGTTGTTGTGTTTCTTTAGAACTAAACAATGGACAAATCGAGTCTTTAAACGCTTCGGATGTAAAGTTATTCTCAGTCAAGTGACGTAAAAAAAAAATGGCGGTAAGCGGAATGCTAACAGGAGGTGATGGCCAGTTAGCAACAAAATGGCGCCATGATGGCTCGAGTTCTGAAGCGAAGCTTACCCCCTTGAGTATTTCCGACTCTCTTGAAGTAGCTAATGTGTGGCCAAAATGTCAATAGATTTGTAACTAGTCTCATTTTTGGGGCCTTAGTAATGAGAATGTTGTATTATTGTCGTGATGTGCCTTGTTTTATGCGATATTACGAGACTATAACTGCAGCATTGCTCTCATAGACCGTTTACACGTCTGTGTTCAGTCTGCTTAGTATTATTTATTTATCCAGGGCTCCCTTGTAAAAGAGATTTGACTATCTCAATGGGACATCACCTGGTAAAATAAAGGATAAATAAAAAAAAACTGATATGCCACTGTGATGTCATATATGTAACACTAGTCAGCGCACAATTTTAAATACTTTCAGAACAGCTAGTGTTGGTAAACAAACTTCTGGGTTTTACCTTTTACAGAAACTGATGATTACCTTTGTGACTTGAATGTAACACTAATACTATACTATACTATGTAATACATGACAGACACAAACTGGGGCTAGGTCTCCCCATCTGTTAATGAGTGAGTTCACTGTTCTGAGCCAATTAACTTGAGTAGAAACAGGTGTTCCAGCCTTTGCTTCAAAAAGGGACCCGAGGGTACATGTGAGTTCCCTTAATTGTATCTGTTTTTCACTTGTGTCTTTTGGCAGGTTATACTTCTAATTGCAGCAGTTAGAAAAAATTGAATCGCAACACATCAGCTGCCTGGTTGCAATTCAAAATCAGAGATGTCATGAAATGTCTGATTCCTACTACATCTCCCACTTGACAAACAGAACTATGACAGTGTCAAAAAACCAATTGCTATGACCCTACAGTATATTATATGTCTGAACCAGTATTCACTATGTACACAGATTTAATTGCTGACTGACGTTGCAAACTGTACCTCTGGGAGAATTTTTGCCATGTTTATGGTTGCTGCGAGTTTGAAACCCTGCTGCATTTTCAGGTACTTGTCTGGGCGTGGCTTTTCGATTCTTTTGTATCCTTGTTTCTCCTTCTTTTTGTCCACTGTCTGGAAATAAAATCAATATAAGCACAAAGCTGCTTCAAGGTTACAGTGGCAAATATTGCTATCAGTAATTTAAATTACATTCATGAACAAACAGTGTGATTTTAACAATAGAGTATTTGGGTCACTATTGGGAAAAAATAAAATAAATGGTCATTATTATAAAGTCGTACATCTGAGACGAAATTATCACAACAAATCCACATCAGCAAAGTGTGAGAACACACACTGCTGCATTGTTTGACCATTACCACCAGTTCAGTTAGAGTCACTTACGTTAAGGAATTGACTATTTATATCAACTTGTTAAGAAGTTAAATTTGACAGAAAAAGGTCTGCTGTTTGAGGTAGATTTTTTTCATCTCAACATACAATATAATGACTTCATTCTCATAATGTTTTTTTTTTTAATATTTTTATTCCCTCAAGTATGACCTTATTCCCATAGTTGTACAACTTTTAAAATATTAAAACATTAGAATCGCATTTCACGTTTGTTTTCATTTTAAACACTGGCCTTAATACTCCATTGTAGGCTTTGGTATGGAATCTCATTATGTTACGCATTTGTGACTAGCAGTAAGTAATTAGTAAGATATTCAGTAACCTGTTGTAGACCATGATCATGTGGGATCAGGTAAACATGCAGTCTGAGGAATGATGATTTGGATATGTAGTATATTAACACTTGACAGCCTATTTTCACAGGCAAGCCCATTTTCATCAGAGCCGCTCTTGGAGAGAAAAAGGGTTCAGACAGCTTGACATGGGACGATGTGACTTCAGACACTTTTTCCACAACATCTCCACAGTCACCTATGTGTAGGACTGCAAACTTGTCTAATATTTTAGGGTTGTCATCTGCACAAAATACAAACACAATTAGTGAGGAGAAAAGGATTGCATTGGGTTTTGTACATATACTATCAGATATTTCAAAAGTTATTTTCTTATTTTCTTCATGGCCACTTACCTATGCAGATCCAGTGCGGCAGGTACGCTTCATCTAACTTCCCAGCAATGACTGTGATGTCCATAAGGGGACCTGCAGGCATGTATTGTAGGCTTTCCATCCTTTCCATAATTCCCTCCCAAGAGCAAAACTGGTACTTAAAGCTGACCTTCTCCTTACAGACCCAGCGCAAGCCAGAGACACTGCATTCAAAGTTCCCTGCTTCAGAGTGTAGGCTATGTTGCAGAAAATAAAATAAGTGAGTTTGTGAATATGCACAAATATACTGTATTATGGGCACAATATTATTGTATTGCCACTATAAATGTCAAATTGCAGAGAAAGATTTCCTTCTGTGAAACCCCCCCAAAACCAAGCTTATGTGTTTCCTATAGTTCCAGTTTGCTGTTACACAGTATTTAGGATGTTATTATTTTTATTAATTTTTATTTTTACTTGTAAGTTGGAGCCTCATCTGCATCTGGACTGTTTACTTCAGGTTCAAGTTTAGTCCAGTCATGTAGAGGACAATCATCTATGCCAGGGGTAGAGTCCCTCCCCAGTGGATCCCAGTTCAGTGCCTCTCCAGTGGCTCCCTGTGCCTTTGATAGAAAAATTATATGGAGATGAATTGTTTTACATTTTAAAATTAATTTATTATTGTTGAAGGCCTAAAGTAATTCTTACACTCTCCATTCAGGCTACATAACATTTCAGTCAACTAAAATGTTCATCATAGCCTATGTAGGCTACGGCATAAAGAATAGCGGCCTATATAACAAATATAGAAAAGTCTTGGAGGAAAATTGAGATATTAAAGTGTGAGACAAATTAATTTGATTTCACCGCCAATGCTGCCGGTTACCATTATTGCTTGATCTGTGGCGAGAAATTAGCCAACAACAAAAAAGTAATATGAAAAGACATTTCCAGAATAAGCATACTGCATTTGCTGAAAAATATCCAGCTAGGGATGAGAGAAAGAGAGAAATTTCGGAACAGTTGTAGAAAACACAGCAGATTATTACTTTTAAGAATTGGATCAAATCTCCAAACTCGACTGCTGCTAGCTTTGTGGCAGCTCAGGTAATAGTGAGGCGTGGAAAGCCATTCATGGACGGTGAATACACGAAAGAATCGTTCACTAAAATATCAAAGCATCCATTCTTAGACTTAAAAAACAAACTGAGTAAGTTCAGAAAACATATGCACCTCTTCACAAAGGCCGTCAAAGACAAGGCCATAAATATGGCAACAAACATAACTATATTAATGAATGCTCATTTAGACCAATTAGTAATGTTTATAGGCTAATAAGACTTATTAGACGGTGTTACCTGCATGTTGTATACCCTAGTGCCACCCATAAGCTTCAAGATTTCTGAAGGCCCTTGTGGAGACACAAATGAATTTGTTTTAAATTATGTTATTTTGATATATAAAATCATACGGTAACTTTCCAAATGTTTATGTCTTACATAGCGCTGCTCTAATATGAGATCAATATGTTGTGCAAGACAAACTGTTGAGTGAAGTCTACTCTGTAAAGTCTACTAAAGAACAGACTAGCCAGAGGTGGGGACTCAGGTCTGAGACTGAGGTGGGGGTCTCGAGTCTGAGACTCGGACTCAAGTTGCACTTAAGTCGCACAAACAGCTGATTTCAGACTTGACTTGCACCTCGACCCAAAAGACTTAAGACTTGACACGGACTCGAGCTTTGAGACTCGAACAACCTGTTTTCATGCAATTATTGCTTTTTAAATCTAAATTCATTCATCTATTTCTATTTTTCTTTTATTGGCGCATATACGTTGGGGAAACGTATGATGAGCTCAGGGCCGGCGATTGCCATAGGCGACCTAGGCAATTGCCTAGGGCGTCAAATGTGTTGGGGGCGCCGTGTCGCCCTTAGGTCTACTTCCCATTAATAATATGCCAGGCGAAATAAAACGTGTTTATTAAACATGATCATCCTAGGGCGCCCCCTCAGCCACACGTTTACTTGTCAACCTTTCATTACGCGACGTTTCCAGTCTCTGTGTCAGACTCAAACACACGGAGCTCTGAAGCAGACCTGTGTGTCGCTTATGTCCACTCTCTCTGTAGAAATAGAGACGAGCAGCGGCACAGACACGGAGCTGCTGCAGCGCGCCTTCCGTGGACGTGCTCTGCTGTGGGCATGCTGCGGCAGATGTGTCCCTATTTCTGCGTAGTTTTGTGTTTCCACCGCCGATGTAGAGCAGCGTACAGCCACTTCCCTAAACTGTCTCATTCAGAGACCAGCGTCCCAAACGGGGCTCTGTGTCTGTCAGGAGGTGAGATCTACCATATCAGCAGAGATATCACGTAATGCACAGCAGACTATGGTGCAGGTGGATTATTTTCTGAAATATAGTGACTTTATTCTTGTAATAGCTTATTGTATTATCATATGGTGACTCCATTATGCATGCCTTTTGGTACTGCAAAGGTATAAAGAAGACCTGGGAGGGTATAGAGACTTGGTTATCTAAGTATACTAATAGAGAAATTATATTCTCCCCAAAAATATGTATTTTTCAAGATATAGAGGGAATAAGATATCCAACTAGTTGGCAGATACTTTTTTCCTCTCTTATCTTTAAAAAATTGATCTTGCAAAACTGGAAAAATAAGGAAGCACCTTCAATAGAGAATTGGAAGGCCCTAATGAAGTATTATCTGAGTATTGAAAGATCAATGTCAGAGGACAAAAATAAAAAGAAACAATTTGATAGCCAATGGAGACAAATTTATGATGCCCTCTAGAACCTGTCTTTAGAACCCCGTTCATTTATTTTAATTTACTTTACGTGTGTGTGGATGTGTGGGTGTGGGTGTGTGTGTGTGTGGGTGGGTGGGGGTGGGTCGATAAAATCAATAAGAATTGAGGGAAGTATACTATATAAAAAATAGAAATGAAATTTTGACAAAACTGTTTTGATGACATTTTGAAATCTGTCCTTTATTGATTTATTTTTTATTTATTTTTTTATTGTTTCGCCTTGTTTGATGTATTTCCTGGAACCGGATTATGGTGACCCACAGAAATAAAAAAAAAATAAATAAAAAAAAAAGCTTATTGTATTATCACTATATTTTTCTCAAAATATCAAGACTCCTCAAAACCTCAGAACACAGATGAATACTGTATTTTGAATGTGCACAAATTTTTGAACATGAGCAGAAATCTTGCTCAAATACATCTGAAATATTACAGTCGTGAAATATTACAATTCATTAAAATAAATTCATGTATCATTCAGGTGAATAATTTTAATATGCACATTTAAGGAGGTTACTTCCTCAACAAAAGAAGCAAAAGTGGGAAAAGTAAATGTTGCCTAGGCTACATGTGTATATATCATATATATACATATATCTGTGTCACAATTGTGACTCAGATATAATTAGCAAGGTCGATCTACATAATAGATGAAAGCAATACAGAATGCCTGAGAGCCTTACTGCAATATATTCCATTATGTTTTTATATTTGGATTGTAATCTATGTTTTAGAGAATGTGTGATGTGCACCAACAACACCAAAATAAATTCCTTTTAGATAGATATTTACAGTATAAATTGATTCAGAAAAAGGTAAACAAAAATAAGTGCATACAAATTCACCAGAAGGCAGGAAATTAAGTATTTAATGCTCATAATTTTCTGGGGGTGGACCCCCAGGCCCCCCCCCCATCATAAGTCACCATGCACACAAATCTGGAAACAAAACACTGGCCTCTGGGTTGCCAGACCAGTTATGATTAGACCAAATGTTGGTGCCATGTAACTTACATGGAAGCTAGAAACTAAAATGTACATACATTGCTGCTCTATCGCTGACACAGCGCTGTGGATATCTGGCAATGCAAGACAAGGGGGGGGGGGGCCCAAAACTCAATCTCGCCTAGGGCAACCAAAGGGCTAGAACCGGCCCTGCACGGATCCATCTCCCCAGGAACAAACACTGTGTCGGGTGGGCAAACTCATGTGATGCGTAATTGATCCCGTGGATGATTTGCAGGCTATTAAGTGAACAAGGTGTACTTGGTCCACCAAACACTGGGCCGTCTGGACTGTCTTAATTCTGCACATATTTCTGTTACTGTTGTCCTATTTACTATTTCATTATTTCATCCATGCGTGGCGCAGCGGATCCGTGCGCACTGTCACCTGCTGTGGAGACGCTGGCCTCACTAACCTCTCCTCCTCGGAGTCAGGTCTCCCTCGCGCTGGACTCACTTTGACATTAGACATTTTTATGAGTGAAAGAGACATTACATTTAGCATATATCGTCACAGGTAACAAGCTAACCATCACAAAGTGTTGTGCTAATGCTGGGAACAGGCAAATTGTATCTTTAAAGTTGTATCCATATGATGTGACAGACTTAGGTTAATATTTCACGAGGTCCGAGGGCTAGAGGGCTGTGTTAAGTAGACCCCATAAAGTTATCCTACAGCTGGTTATATACGGTATTTCATGCTGTTCCTTAAGGTCTCCTAATAGGGTATGTAACATTGGTTGGGCTGAAAATGACTCTTTTGCTGTTTTATTTTGCCCCCCCCCCAACACACACACACACACACACACACACGTTCCCCTCTTTCTCTTACTTTTGAGTCCTGAGTTGATGACTGACGATGGTAAACCTGGCCACTCCATCATGCCTTTCAATAGACCTGTCCAAAAAGATAAAGCTAACTTGATCAATGACTTCCTTTAAATCACTTCTTAAAACTAACTTTTTTATAAACTTGAAAATAAAATAAAATAAAATAAAAAATTAAATAATAAAATAGAAAATAAAATAAGTGAGTTTGTGAATATGCACAAATATACTGTATTAGGGGCACAATATTATTGTATTGCCACTATAAATGTCAAATTGCATGTGTGTAACCAGTAACAGCAGAGAGAAAGATTTCCTTCTGTGAAAAAAACCCAAAACCAAGCTTACGTGTTTCCTATAGTTCCAGTTTGCTGTGACACAGTATTTAGGATGTTATTGTTTTACCTGTAAGTTGGAGCCTCATCTGCATGTGGACTGTTTACTTCAGGTTCAAGTTTAGTCCAGTCATGTAGAGAACAATCATTTATGCCATGAAAACATACCCTCGGCTGTGGAACACTGGGATGTCCCACCACAGAAAATCCCAGTCCAGTGCCTCTGCAGTGTCTTCCTGTGATAGAAAAATTAGATGGAAAGGATTTTTTTTACATTTTAAAATTAATTTATTATTGTTGAAGGCCTAAAGTAATTCTTACAGATTCTTACGACATAAAGAATAGTGGCCTATATAACAAATAGAGAAAAGTCTTGGAGGAAAAATTGAGAATTTAAAGTGCGGTACAAATTAATTTGCTTTCACCGCCAAAGCTGTTGGTTACCATGATTGCTTGATCTGGGGCGAGAAATTAGCAAACAACAAAAAAAAGTAATATGAAAATACATTTCCAGATAAGCACACTGCATCTGCTGAAAAGTATCCAGCTAGGGATGAGAGAAAGAGAGAAATTTTGGAACTGCTGTAGAAAACAGCAGATCAAATCTCCAAACTCCACTGCTGCTAGCTTTGTGGCAGCTCAGGTAATAGTGAGGCGTGGAAAGCCATTCACGGACGGTGAATACATGAAAGAATCGTTCACTAAAATATCAAAGCATCCATTCTTAGTCTTAAAAAACAAACTGAGTAAGTTCAGAAAACGTATGCACCTCTTCGCAAAGACAGTCAAAGACAGGGCCATAAATATGGCAACAAACATCACTATATTAATGAATGCTCATTTTGACCAATTAGTAATGTTTATAGGCTAATAAGACTTATTAGACTGTGTTACCTTAATGTAAGGGTATCTACATACCCTAGTGTCACCCCTAATCTTGAAGATTACTGGAGGCCCTTGTGAAGACACAAATGAATTTGTTTTAAATTATGTTATTTTGATATATAAAATCATACGGTAACTTTCCAAATGTTTATGCGTTACATAGCACTGCTCTAATATGAGATCCATATGTTGTGCAGGACAAACTGTTGAGTGACATCTACTCTGTAAAGTCTACTAAAGAACAGACTAGCTGTTTAACGATCGAAACAAAAAAGTCCTGCCCTATGTTGTAATGTTACTGAAACAGGTTCCAAATGGAAGGTAAAATCTAATAACTTATTGACAGTGTAACAGGAGATGTGATTAGACAGCATATAGTTTATGCTTCTAATTTAACATTCAAACAAACATATATTAAATAGTTGCCTCAGTGTTCACATTTAAGAAAAAAAAGCAACATTAAAGTGAAATAATTATAAATAATAAACAAGCGGTATAAACCCTTGTTTCTCTGAGGAGAAAGAAAACAGAAAAGTATTTATAACTGATTCAAAATCAGTACACAAATAACACATTATATGAAGGATTACAATAACAAAATAACACTCAAGTTTGCACTAGTCTGAGATAAAAATCAATCACAGAGAGAGAGGTTGGAAATCTTAATACATATTATCTCCCCTTCTAACCCACGCCTCATATTTTGCTCCTCCTTGCTTTTAAATAAAAGACAAAGAATTTACTGCTGCAAAACCACATTAGAATCTACTCAGTAGTGACATCATGAAAATCAAAGAGGCTCAAAGAGAGATGAAAAAGGCAACTCAATGATTTCTGCAGTTAAAGTAATGAATGTGGTGTTCTTGCATCGCTGCATGCCCCCGCATCTTTTCACATTTCTCATTGGAGATTAAATAAAGTTTGAACTCAGTTTCACTAGGAATTCTATTTATTAGACATTTATGAGAAACATGATTGTGATTTGTGATAGTTTTTGTCTTCTTTCTCTTACTTTTGAGTCCTGAGCTGATGACTGACGATGGCAAACCTGGCCCCTCCATCACGGTGACTTGGCTTTCAATAGACCTGTCCGAGAAGATAAAGCTAACTTGATCAATGACTTCCTTTAAATCACTTCTTAAAACACACTTTTTTATAGACTCTTTTATGTGATGTTGTCTTTTTACCGTCTTTTATCCCTATCACCTGTTGATTCGTGATTCTCTCTGTCCTTTAGAGCTTCCCCATCTTTCCTTTTTCACTATTACAATATTGTGTAATTGTATGTGTATTGATGTGTAAATAAATATGTGTATTGATTTGTATTTGCTTTTATTTCCGCTGTCAAAGCACATTGTAAACTATTGTTTTTAAAGGTGCTATACAAATAGTTATTATAATTATAATAACCTCTTCCTTCCAACCTCCTCCATGGTTTCTGACAGCCTCCGCAACAGATCTCTCCTGTTCATGTCCATTAAAACCTCCCTGGTCACCTCCACAGACTGCTGGCCACAGGTCTTTAACATCCGATCCACAAGTTTGCCTGTGTCTTCCCAATCCAGTAGGCTCCATGAGATTAGTGGAAGGCTCTTCTGGAACAGCGTGAACTGCAGCAACCACTTGAATTTCCGGAGCTGCTTGTTACTTAAATCCTTCAGTGTTTCCAAAAGAACCTGTTTCATAGCTGCCATTGCTGCTGCCTGAAAAATTCAAAGGATACGACTTATGTTTTTTTCTGCATGATCCCTGAAGAAAATTATACACTAATATATGTTTTTTTGATTATGTCCTCATTTTCTTTACATATACAAAGTAGCGTATGTGTATTCATTTCTTTAACAACATCAAAGCAAAAGATGATTCCCTTCATTCTTTTACTCTTAAATCCCTGTAAACTGATTACTACCACCTGATCTAACATAACAAAATCTATTGTCACACCCGTATCAAAGAAATAATCAGAAATATGTCCATTTCTGCAAAATGTCTCAAGCAGTTCGGTCCATATTTCTGGTTCATCTCACCAACAATGGGTCCTGATGCTTCACATGGAGGTTTCATTCCCCATAGTTACAGAAGCTTTAGTATACTCTTTTTTCTTTTTCAGTGCAGTCGTCACCACAAGGCTTAGTTCTTTTCTTCGGCAAACCTTGCAAAACCAAAGTGTACCCCAAAATGACTTACAGAAGGACCCTAAACCACTTAATATGCAACTCCACTGTATAGCCTACTATCGATTGACTTAGTGTAGGCTACGTCTACATCAGAGGAAGACATAGGCACCGATACTGTGGGTGCTCCGGAGTTTGAGCACCCACGGAAAACACCGAGCACCTGCTGAGCACCCACGTGTGCCAGACATTAATTTAAAATTAGACATTGGAATTGGTGCTAAGTGGAGTGTCTGTCATAATGTGATTGGTTATGTTGCTGTCAGTGCCCTGCTCCATATCCTATCCACCAATCACAGCGTTTCTTGGATGAAAACCAAAGCCTCCATCCCCCTCACAGTGCATGCATATGCGTTAGGTAATCAGAGTGAGAATTAAATGGACAGATTTGTTATTAAAAAAAGAAAACCTAATGATGCAAGTGCATCAACGACATCCACCACCAGTGCAGAGAGTTCTAAATTTCCCACGAAGCTGATCGCGGTCGATACCCCAGGATCGGTTACTGCACACTAGATACAGAGCACCGCGAGCGGCCGGTCGTGGTGCTCGTTAGGTCAGCGGCAGTGATGCCACGTAACGTGTTACTTGTAACACGTTACTCTAATCTGACCATTTTTTTCAGTAACGAGTAATCTAACGCGTTACTATTTCCAAACCAGTAATCAGATTAAAGTTACTTATCCAAGTCACTGTGTGTTACTATTTTTGTCATTTTCCTTAGTAAAAATATATATTTTTGCTTTCTTCTTGCATCTCGGGGAGTGAAGTCACGTATGCGACAAGTCACATTTTCAGCATGTGGACAGTTCACGTGTACCACGCAGCGACACAAACGTAAACAACAATGGAGGGAGGGGAGAGATGTGCGTTTTATAGCTGGAAATACAGTCCCTATTTTGAGTTTGTGTCAGCTAAAGACGGCAATATTAAGTTTCGTTGTAGGCTACACTCTGTGCTGGTGGCGACAAAGTGCTATCTAGCTACAAAAACACTACGTCAAATTTGAAGAAATATTTGGAGTCGCAGCACTGCAGTCAAACTGTGAGCAAGTCCCACCAGGTGGTGCGAAGCAGAGAGGAGGCCCCCCACCACCCAAACAACAAAAGCTGGACTTCGGTGCAAAACCAGTAAGTGGGGGAGAGTTGAAGAAGTTGGTCGGGCAGTAGGCCTATGTTGTAGCGGAAATGCTGCCCTTAAACACGGCTGACTCGCTCTCTTTTGTGCCATAATAAACCAGATCCCTACTACTGGCAACGCCGAGCTGCCTCACAGTAAACCGGTTGTCGTTTTTATGTTGAGGCAGTGGGGGTGTTGTCGGCAGTTGCTGAATGTAATTAATAAAGTAACTTGTAATCTAACTTTGTTACTTTTAAAATCAAGTAATCTGTAAAGTAACTAAATTACTTTTATAATCAAGTAATCTGTAAAGTAACTAAGTTACTTTTTCAAAGTAACTGTGGCAACACTGGTCAGCGGTAGTTGGTGGTCTAGTTACCCCAGAATAGGTGACTGTGCGCTGGATACAGAGCACCGCGAGCTGCCGGTCGTGGTGCTCCATCAGGTCAGCGGTAGTTGGTCAGTTAAACTTCTCATCTCCAATCCTATCTGTATTTGTGAGAAGTGGCACTGTCCTGAGTTGAAACTTTACAGCTTTATTATCGAGTTAATAGTGTGTTTGTAGCCTATCGGCCACTGTTCGTTTCCTAAGGTTCTGAAATGCAAACATTTTTTGACTACTTTTTTTTTTTTAAAGGCATGCGCCCGTGAGCACCCACGGAGGAAAACATAAATCGGTGCCTATGGAGGAAGACATTGTGCTTCTATATTTACCTGACAGAGAACAATGCAGAATCAGAATGTAATCACAGAATATATCACAATTAAAATGTAATCAGACATTAGCGTCATGGACTCATGGCAGTGTGCTACCCACCCTGCCCATTATGAGAGCTAAACAGCACATATCTGCGTTCATCAACCACCAGAACCGGACTGTGTGTGTGTGTGTGTGTGCGTGCACACACAGAGAGAGAGAGAGAGAGAGAGAGAGAGAGAGAGAGAGAGAGAGAGAGAGAGAGAGAGAGAGAGAGAGAGATGTCTCTTGTCGGATCGTTAACAAATTTAACATTCCAGAATAGTTGTTCATTTCCATACAGGTTTAGTGGCTTGACAGTTAACGGTGAAGTAGGGGATTTGATTTGCGGGGGGTATTTTGGCGACTTAATTAACCCAACCAAGGGTGAGCCTGATGAAATCTGATGTAAGCTGTCTGCCCAGTTCAGCTCTGAGATTTTCTCACATTGCACAGCACTCTGAAGGAATAATCTCTGAGATTAGGCTACATTATGTTCTGCCAGCTCACAGCAATAAAACAGAATAGCAGGAAAAGAGTCAGAGGCACTGATGTGCAGGTTACCTTCCCCCCCAAACACGGACACACATATAGATACGTCTCGCTTTATAAGATAGATAGCCTGCCTATAAGTGACATCACGCTCTGTCTGCACTTGTTGTCTGGTTGTGCTTTGCATGTGTGGGATTCTGAAACGTCCTTAAATTCGGGAATTGTCGTTTGTTTATTCAAAGTCAAAGACGGTCCAAAGTAGTGCTACTTTGCACATTTTTGTGGGTCTGAGGTTTATGTCACATTTTAGCTGCCAAAGCTGCGCTGCTCTCTCTCTGTCTCTGGTCCTGCTCACTGCTCACTCAGTGTGAGAGGGGGAGTGGCCAGCAGCTAGAGTGGCAAAAGCCAATGTGTGCAGGTGAAAAACCATCTTTTACCTACAACTTGGCACTGCACTTACGCGTGCCCATAGCAAGACACCTGTCAAGTTTGAAATCCATCGGACTAACGATTCAAGAGATATGCGCATAACACACACACACACACACAGACAGAAAGACGTTTCTGCAATTATAGATAGATGTGGTTGGGATTTTCAACCTGCATCTATTGAATGAAAGCTGTAATGTGTAAAGTCAGACTCACTCTCTTTGACAGTGCAGGTCCATGTTCATCCACAGAGTGTTTCTCTGAGGAGAAAAGACATTTAAAATGACTCAGAGGGTTATAATCTACTTTAACCAAGAGAGTCCAATCGACTTTAATAAATCTCAGCTGCTTTAAAAAGGAAATAAAAGAAAAGAAATTCACATCAAATCTTAAACACATTCACAATCTAAAGCATTTACAACACAAAAGCCTTGTAACAAATTACAGTAAGTTGAGAATTTGTGACTGTTGTTGATTTAATTAATGATTTAGTGATCCCTGCTCCCAGTGTTTTTATATTTCACATTGGTGATGTTTGTACTCAAGCTGATTTAGATTGTTATTTTATGAATTATAAAATGTATTTATTAGATATTTATGAGACGTGAGATTATGTAATGCTACAGTTTTGTCTTTTCTGTCTTACCTTTGAGTCCTGAGCTGGGCTTTGACAGCCTCTGCACCAGATCAGTCCGGTTCATTTTCATGAACACATCCCTGATCATCTCCACAGACTGCTGGCCGTAAATCTCCAACATCAGATCCACTATCTCTGCTCTGTATTCTGGGTCACTCAACATCCATGAGATGTCTGGGAGGTTCTTCTGGAAGGAAATCCACTTCAGGGACTGCTTGAATTCCCAGAGCTCCTCGTTATTCAAATCATTCAGAGTTTCCAAAAGCAGCTGTTTAACAGCTGCTTTTGTTGCGACCTGAAATAAACAATAATAATAATCAATAATGGGAAAAATAAAAAGATGACTCCCTTTATTTCCTTTAAATTGGTTATTTGTTTTGTTTTAATTTACAGGCTGCAACTCTTTTCAAACACACTAAAATGAGTCCAACCCAGTCTCACGCCAGTTTGTGAAATGGTCATGTTATTTTGATTTATTGATTCGTGTACAGGTCACGATTTTCACGTTTATTTCGTGTACAGGTCACGATTTTCGAACGTGACCATTTCACAGACTGCAGTGACACTGGGCTGCTCTGTGGCACGCGACAATTGGGAAATTAAACGCTACACGCCGGCCACAACAACGGTGGCTAGGAAAAGAAGAACGGGGAAAGGAACCGTCACACGCAGGAGATGACGACAACAAAGGGACGGTTGTGGTTAGTAAGGGAATAACATGGAAAGGAACTGCAATGCGCGGGACGAGATCCCCGGTCTCCGGGTTGAAAGTCCTGTGTTGTTTGACCCATCCACCACCCCAACCAACCTCCCTGCGCGGATTTTCGGCTTCTTGATACCGTAATCGTTCTGTGATCACGAAATATGCTTCCCACTGAAATACATTACTTTAAAATTCATGCTCACCACACGAAAATAACAACATGAACGTGTCCTGAACACAAATCAATAGATTCAATAATGTGACCATTTCACGAACTGCCGTGACACTGGGCTGAATGAGTCATGGTGGCTCAAAGGAATTATCTTCATTATTTTATGTTTTAGAATTTGTTTAATGCTTTAAAAATGGTTTAAAGTATTATCAATATATGTTTCTTTGATGTTTAAACTTTTAAAGTTCTTTTTATTGTTAAAAAAAGTCAGAAATACAGAAGAGGATTAGGGCCACAGGTGAAAAATGTATTTGAGTTCTAAGTGTCTATAATAAATGATTAAAGTCAGAATTCTGACTTTACATTTACTTTTACTGCTAAAGGAGTCAACCTGAATGCAGCTTCAGTTCTGTGTGAATAAATAAATAAATTATAAGTTTGGGTCGCATCATTATTTAAAATGTTTAAGATGATAGTTTTTCACCTGCATCTGTTCATCATGAAAACTGCTGTTTAAAGTGTGACAGATGTAACATTACTCACTCTCTGGATCAGTGCAGGTCGGTGTTCATCTGAGTGTTTCTCTGAGGAGAAAAGTGGTAAAAGTCATGAGTGAGTGATCTTACATCTGACAATTAACATCATAAAATATATTTTCTACACCAGATGATGTGTCTTCTTTTCTCTACATTATAAATCTTATTATTTATAATGTAAAGAGAATAATATTATTACGTAGCTTAGGAAAAGTATGAGACATGTTAAGAACGAGTTGTATGAACATGTTTTGTTTTGTTTATTGTCTTACTTTTGGGTGCTGAGCTGCTGTCTGACAACTTCTGCACCAGATCAGTCCTCTTCATCTCCATTAAAACCTCCTTCGTCTTCTCCACAGACTGTTGGCCACAGATCAGCACCACTGAAAACACTATGGACTGCTTGTCTGTTGACTCCAGCAGCATCCATAGGGGGACTGAGAAATGTCTACGGAAGTCAGTTTGACTCACGAGGAGCATCATGAACTTCTGGAGCTCTCCGTCTCTCAACTCTTTCAGTGTTTCCAAAAGCAGCTCTATAACAGATGCCATCGTTTCCACCTGGTAAATTCAGAGGAAATGTTAATTGGGCAAAAGTGCAATTTCTCAGCTGGGATGATTTTTCTGTTCAGATCTCATCAATGTCTGTGTTTTAGAAATGTGGATGTGGTCAGAGTACATCAGTTATATCACACAAGGTGAAGATACAACAAATGGTAATATTTGTCCAATGGATCACATACTAACAGTTTTACAAACTGCTTGTGCAAATATCAGTGTTTCCCACACATAGACTATTGTGTGGCGGTCCGCCTCTCTATCAACACCGGCCGCCGCACATTGCGTTTCGTTATTATTATTTTTTTAAATGGTAAAATACGTTCTTCTGCATTTCCTTTCCCTGCTCTCCTCCGTCTCTCTGTCACTTGTGTCTCGCTCACATACGCGCACACACACACACACACACACACACACACACACACACACACACACACACACACACACACACACACACACACACACACACACAGCTCCTCCCACCATGCGGTGTTTGGGTTTTTTAACCCCCAAACATCACCTTCCAGGCAATGGTTATGTTTAAGGTTACGGTGAGGGTTAGTGCCTGTAAGGCGACGTTGGATGCTTAAAACACCATCGATCCCACTGTGCACACAGCGTCCGTCTCCATCAAGGAGAGAAGACGGCTGGCGAAATTCACAAGTTCACAAAAGGTTGGTATCTATCTCGTGAACACCTTTACACAATCACACATTCACAATCATCGACCTGACTCTTAGCAAACAAGCGATTGCGCCTGCTTTAGAAAGTTAACTAGTCGCAAGTTTGCAGTAAAATTCAGTTTTGTTGTCGAGGTCAAAACACTATATGTAGCAGCTGTGAATCAAATAAACGTATTATAAATAATGTTATGTAATTTTTTACTCTTAGCCTACACTGAATGTTTGCTGCTTCAATCCAGATAAGTAGGCTATTGAAAAGTATTTTCCGCGACTGAAAAAGGCACGTGTTGAGGATGAGGACCAGCCTGAACCGGAGGTATCAGTCTGAAACAGAGCTCAACAGTGTGACCAGTGGAATTAGTTATGTTATTAATTTGTTTTACAGTATTTTCAGGCTTCAACCAGTGAAAGACAGGGGAAAGAAAGAGACAGATTCGTTAGGCACTGAAGTAGGAGATGAGGACAGAATCCAACTGCGTGCGTGTGTCTCTCTCCCCAGTGACATGGGGCGACACCCACCCACCGCCACAAGTTGCTTCCTAATCTGTGGGAAACACTTAATATACATATCTTAATTTATACATGTAAACTTATTGTGATTTAATTTGATAATAATTTTTCCAGTAATTATTTGGTCTATTAAATGTCAGAAAATGGTTAAATATACCCATCCCAAAGTGACATCTTCTAATGTCTTGGTTTGTCTGGCTAACAGCCCAAAACCCAAAGATATTAAGTTTACAATGGTACAAAAACAGAGAAAAGCAGAAGATCCTAACAGTATTTGGCATTTGTGCTAGAAGATAGTGCTTTAACGATTAATTATTATGATTAATTATTATTATTATTAAAATAGGATTTATTTTCTGTTGATCAGCTAATTGTTTCTGTTTGTTTCAGCTTTAGTTACCAGTCAGACAGGTGTGACATTCTCACCTTCGGGATCAATGCAGGACAGTGTTCATCTACAAAGTCTTTCTCTAAAAATATAGGAAATATAAATGATTGATTTAACATCATTGACACTGTCAGACTATAACAATTATAGTGTAAAGGATAAATCGCAAAATGTACATAAAATCTACTTAATATCTTAAAAATAGGTTTCACTTGATGAAACTGTCTTACTTGCTATTAAACAATGTAGATAACTACAGGGCTTTGAGGGAACTTTATTCTTAGTTGAAGGAATAATATTTATTGTTTATTGTTCTATATTATTAGTATTTTAACTTTGATATTTTGTTATAGGGCACATACCTTTCTCTGTGGTACTCACACCCAATTCCTCAGCTGATGATCCTGCAGCTGCAACACATTAAATGACAACTGTAATTGTAATAATAGAATTGTCCTGAATATAATACTGAATCCTGAGAATAAAATGTATTATTTATAAAATCTATTATTATTGGTTATTTCAGAACAACATATAATACAACTTAATATTCCTCAAAGTTAGACATTCGGTCACCCTGCCGCTGGCCAGTTTCCAGTTTACCAGTTTTTCAGTAGTTTTTACAAATTCAATTTCAGCTGTGTGGACTGAAGGCAAGAGGAAGCCGTGGTTACCGAGATCACAGAGGGAATCAGTGAGAAAACACTGTCATAATCTACCTCATACATTGTCTATCTGACTCCTTAGTGCAGTGTAGTATACGTGAAATCAAAGCTTTACAAAAGGCATTTCAACTGATTCATGTGAAATTATGTACACAACATTGGCCAAATTCCTATTGGAGCCTATACAATACAAGACTGATATTAATGAGCTTAAAATGCACAAATTCAGTGGATCAAAAAACAAACAAGAATATGTGGCCCAATAAAAAGAATGATTTTAAAGAAAAGATGTTTAGAGACTTTTAAAAACACATTTACAAAAAGGCCCAAAGTCAGCAGATTCATTAACCCCTCAGAAAAGCTTTACTTTAAATTTGAAATCCAAAACATTCACCTCTGAAGTAATCTTTGTCTAAGTTCATATATAGGGTCCAAGCCCGAGTCTGGAAGAACCAGCGGTAGCAAAGCTACGCTGTTCGCACAGCAGGGCTGTGGAACCCTAATGTTTATTATTTTCCTCCATTGTTCTTCTCCACATAAAACTCTGACTACAGCCTAAACCGTACATGTTGAGGTGGGTACCATTTTCAGGACTGGTCCAAAACTCCGCAAGAACCTCAGGCGCAACAATTGACCCACTTCCAAATTTTCTCAATGTTTTTTTTTTTTTTTGCCTTTAACTCCCACATTACACATCGCACATTAGAAATCCTTACATCCACGTGTTCCTTGAATCAAGCTGAATCACATGATATAGGCCACGGCCATTTCCACTTAAACATTTTTCGCAATATCGCACAATACCAACTTTTTCGAACTCCTCCTAGGCCATGCAACCGATCTGCATGAAACCTGGTAAATAGCATCTGCAGATAGACCTGACCAAATGTTATTAAAAAGAATTTGCTACGTTAAAGTATGCGCATTTGACGACCAAACAAATTTTCATAGCTAGCTACCACACACATATCATATCATTTCTCGGCCAAATTAAATGTTATCAGCAAATAACTTGAGTTCCTTGTTCAACATCCCACTACGATGCTCTCTACCAAATTTGGTAAAGATCGGCCTTAAGGGGGCGCTATAGTCAACATAGACGAGATATGGCCTTTTTACTCAATCAATGTTAAAGGAATATGCTTCCGTTTGTTGAAATAGGGTTATTCACCGTCTCCTCTATATTTATATAGGTGGGCAATAGGGGTGGGATCGGGCCGAATTTTTCTGTCCGAGCCTGGCCCGCGTCCGACAGAACCGTGACCGAACCCGGCCCGAGCCTGACAGGCATCAAGCTCGACACCGTTAAAATCTAATTTTTTCTCATACTAATGACACATGTAAGCTATGTGTGTTTGTGTGGAAAGCTTTTATTAAGCAGCTGTAAGGAAGGCATTCAGAAATGTCAACAGATGAGCGCATCAGCACAGTGAGCGCGCACACGGGGCAACAAGCGCACGTTAACATAGGCGCACACAAGAGGCCCAATCATATAATTGAAATAAAATTAACATATGCCTAGACAACTATGTGGAAATACTTCCACACAGTAGACTTTCCTTCATTTTCGGTGGTTTTAAAATGTCCTGAGGCCAACTTCTTTTTAACATCTTCCATCGTTGCGCTCTGAGCGCTCAATGCGCTGTGGCATGCAGTCTGCCTGATATGCACGTGTTTCTGCACACAGGAAGACGGATGTTAGGTTAATATTTTAAATTTATTTTAATCACAAAAACGAACATTTGCATCAAGTGAAACAGGCCCATTACATAATAAGCTGTTTAAAATTTTAAATGTCCAATGCCTTAGGCTACCGCGCTGATGTGACCGTCCGAGCCCGTCCCGAACCCGTCCCGAACCCGTCCCGAACCCGGTCCCGAACCCGTCCGAACCCGTCCATCATTTCTACATATCCGTCCGAACCCGGCCCAGCCCGTCGGGTACCGTCGGGACCCGTCGGGCTCAGGTTGGGTATCCCAGCCTTAGTGGGCAAACGCATTTTTGTCTCAGTGCATGTATTGTCTTAGTCCGGCGGCGCCGCTAGCTTAGCTTAGCGTAATGAATGGAATCCTTTGTTGCCGTTAGCATGTTGTGAGTAAAAGTGACCCAACAACAACAAAACCTAATTACTTCTTTTGGCCTGCTTATTCACAACGAGTAAAAATAGCAATGCAGATTAAGACTAGACGATTTCCTAGGCAGATATTGACTTGGGACTATATTGGGTGGAAGTAGGCTACAGCCGAAGCACTGCTACTCGGGCACAGAGCCAGTGCAAAGTCAGTTTCTGCGTTACTGGACAACCAAATGCTGCTGCCCTGACTGAGCTCCGTGGGGCTCCGCGGCAGGCAGCCCGCGGGGCTCTGCGGCAGGCAGCCCGTGGGGCGCAAAGTCACTGTTTCTGGGTTAATGGATGGGCGGCGGCCCGCCGAGGGCGTGCACCTGTGAGCACCCACGGAGGAAAACATAAATCGGCACCTATAACACCATTTACAACAACCTGACCACCTCACCTGCTCCTTCAACCACCACACCTGCCTCTACCCTCTCAGTCACTCTCTCATTTCTCTCTGCTGTCCGCTGTGGTCGGGGGGTTAAGAAGTTTGTTTACTGTAGAGAAGAGTGTCTTGGGGTTGTTGGAGCCGGAGTGTATGACCTGTGATTGGTAGTAGGACCGCGCAGTGTTTAGGGTGTTTTTGTATTGGTGAAGGTAGTCTGTATATGCATGGAGGTAAACTTTTAAACCGGTACATTTGCAACGGCAATGTACCGCAGACCAGACCTGTAGAGTAACGAAGTAGAACTACTTTACTACTGTACTTAAGTACTAAAAAGCTGTATCTGTACTCTACTGGAGTATTATTTTTTTCTCCTACTTTTGATTTTTACTTGAGTACATATTTTCGATGAGTTTAATACTTTTACTCCGATAAATTTTTACTTGTTACTGTTGTGAATTCCTCATGCTACGGAGACTCTGTAGGTTACGTGTGTAGTTACGGCTACGTAAGTTACGTACGATAATTATAAAAATTAAATCCCAGAGATTGTGTCGTGTTTCTTTTCATTACGGTTTCCCATTCAGAAGTCAGTGACGATGTAAGTTTGTACTCTTTATATTTAGTTATTTTTGCAGCAAGGTTATAATCGTGAACAAAACAACAAAAACTAGGTGGGAAAAACATTGTCGTTAACTGAAATAAAAATAAAAACGAGGCATTACAAAAAACCGATAACTAAACTAAAACTGTAATGTCTGCAAAACTAACTAAAATAAAAAAAAATTATGTAAATGTCCTTAGTTTTCGTCTTTGTCAATGTCTCTCACAGAGCAAATAACGTTAGATCTTTCAGAGTTGACATTTCCGAACATAGACCTGTTTTATTCAGTCTATGCCGTAGACATATTAGTTTCCGACTGGGAACCCAGAAATTCCGACATTCCACATCAAATTGAACACAACATGTCCGTGCCCCTCGCCCATGCCCTCGCCTGGCATCATAGTGGTACTGAAAGTCGGAAGAAAGCGGCAGAGTCCTATTTGATTATGACTGTGTCAGATCTTTTATCTGACACAGTCATAATCAAATGCCTCGCAGTGGAAGGTGGTAAAATAAGTGGACAATTAAGGGAAAAATCCCACGAATTTGAAAGTACATTTGAGAAGCGTGCACAAGGAGGCTAACCTAGCTTACCTTAACAAGCAGTGACAGGGCAAGTAGAATGCAAAGCCCCCTTCCCCCCGAAACAGAAGCTAATATAACCCCGGTACAGGGCATGGATGAATAGATACAGGGCCAGGCAGTATGACGGAGACAACCGCAGGACAGAGAACACTACAGGAGGGCTTTCACCGGCGACCCGATAGCTGCTGGTTAGTAAATACGCATGAACACTAAAAGCGTGAGGAAGCGTGGGTTAATATGTGTATTGATACTGGGATGTCTAGTTACACAACTGTGGGAGTCGATTGACTTCAAAAAGTTCGCCACTTTACTCGAACCAAAGTTCAAAACACCTGTTTATGTCTGTCTTCTTTAGTCTGATGGCTATTAAGGTTTTTTCCTGGTACAGTTACTAACACATTTTGCACTTACTGCTGCGTCTTGCGTAGACTGTTTACATACAGTATCTCACAAAATTGAGTACACCCCTCACATTTTAGTAAATATTTCATTATATCTTTTAATGGGACAACACTGAAGAAATTACACTTTGCTACAATGTAAAGTATTAAGTGTATAGCTTGTATAACAGTGTAAATGTGCTGTCCCCACAAAATAACTCAACACACAGCCATTAATGTCTAAACCGCTGGCAACAAAAGTGAGTACACCCCTATGTTAAATTCCCATAGAGGCAGGCAGATGTTTATTTTTAAAGGCCAGTTATTTCATGGATCCAGGATACTATGCATCCTGATAAAGTTCCTTTGGCCTTTGGAATCATCTCTCAATGCAAATCAAACCAGCTATTAGGCTAACTGACATTAAAATCATGCCAATCTCTAGGTATGAAGTAGGTGAAGAGTATGTGATGATTGACACAATACTTTTTTCAGACCTTTTTGAATCTTGGCCCCAACAAATAACCCATATTACAAAAAAAGACTAAAACTAATAAAAACTAAACTAAAACTAAAAATTTTCAAAAAATAAAAAATAAACTAAACTAGCAAACCCGCTTTAAAAACTAATTAAAACTAAACTGAATTTGAAAAAAAAAGTCAAAACGAAATAAAAATTAAAAAACTAATGAAAAATGCTAAACTATAATAACCTTGGTCTGCAGTGATCTGTGCTAGGCTAAGCTAATGCTGGAGCCGTCAGACAGCGTTACAGCACGCACGGAGATGAGAAGGGTAGGTATCGACTTGTCTTACTCTGGGGGTTACGGTGAATAAGCTAAATTCCCAATAAGTCGGCGTGTTCCTTTAAAGAGCACTTCAACTTCTACTCAAGTCACTTTTTTGATAGAGCACTTGTACTTTTACTCAAGTATGGGTCTCTAGTACTTTATACACCTCTTCCGCAGACCTTGCGGCTCACACCTCTTGATATTTACTGACGTTTACCTCCCCACCATCAGGCTTTGGTTTCCGCTTTCGTGCGCTCCCCGGGGCGTCGGTGGCGACTGGCATCGGTGGCTTGGACCCGTCATAACTGCTTGCAGTTCTAGTTTTATTTGTTATTATGCACCAGTAAATGGAATTAGTTTAATTTGCCACTTCAAAAATTAAATATTAATTTTACAAAATAAGACGAGGGACAACTACCTCTCTGAAGCTTACATTGTTACGTTTTTGTTGAGACTGTTTGAGAGGTGTTGATTCAACCCTTTGGTATGTTTGCTGTCATGGCCCCCCTACGTGGTGTTCTTGCATTGCTTTATGCAATAAGCTGCTGATTTTCTAACCATATAGTCATTATGTATTAATGTGACAGTTGTCTTCTATATCTTACCTTTGGTTCCTGAGATGGTCTCTGACAACATCTGCACCAGATCAGTCCTCTTCATCTCCATTAAAACCTCCCTGGTCATCTCCACAGCCTGTTGACCATAGATCTCCAGCATTACATCCACCAGTTTGTCTGCCGTGTCAGTCCACTGCAGTTGTCTCGATGAGTATTTTGGAACTCTCCTCTGGAAGAACGTTAACTGCAGCAACCACTTGAATTTCTCTAGCTCCTCGGAACTCAAACCTCTGAGCGTTTCCAAGAGCAGCTCTTTAACAGCACTCATTGTTGCCACCTGGAAAATTACAAATATGTTCATAGAGAAGATTTTCAATTATTTCCAGGCTGTAACTTTCACTGTGCAAATGATGGGGGCATCTCAGTTTTGGTTATGTTTGATATGATTGTAAACCTGAAACTTATTGAATAAAAGCTGCCCTCTGCATGGTCAGACAGATATGACTTTGCTCACTTTGTGGATCAGTGCAGACAGGTATTCATCCACAGAGTGTTTTTCTGAGGAGAAAGGAAAGAAAGTTAACAGCATGTGGCATTACTGTTTAAAAAACAACACACAATACAAAGATGTCAACATAGAAATACACTTAAACCTAATCAGCAGTATCATTTCAGATATTTTGCTCTCCCAAAATATTTTTTAAGTTAGTCATTAAATATATTTTGTACACCAAATTATGTCTTTTAAAATGTCTATTTTCTCTACATTTTATGTAATTATAAATCAGTACTGATAATGTAAAGAAAACAAGATAAACGACAGATGTTTTGGCTTTGACTTTATTTTCTTACTTTTGGGTGCTGAGCTGCTGTGTGACAACTTCTGCACCAGATCAGTCCTCTCCATATTCTTTAAAACCTCCTTGGTCTTCTCCACAGACTGTTGGCCGTAGATCTCCACCAGTAAAAACACTACGGCCTGTCTGTCTGTTGACCCCCGCTGCATCGATGGGGTGTCTGAGAAATATCTGTGGAAGTCAGTTTGATTCACAAGGACCTTCTTAAACTTCTGGAGCTCTCTGTGTCTCAACTCTTTCAGTGTTTCCAAAAGCAGCTCTATAACAGACGTCATCGTTTCCACCTGGTAAATTCAGAGGAAATGTTAATTGGGCAAAAGTGCACAAGGTGATGATGTAATTAATAATATTTGTCCAATTGATCTTATGCACCTCATGTGTATTTGTGTGCATTTCTTGAGTAACATCAAGGTGATTCTCTTTAATCTTAAGTATTTTATTTTTATAAACAGTATTGTGACTATAATTTTACTTCCTGGGTGTATCTCTTTCAGAGACTACTACTACAAAAAATGCGATGAGCCTCTTGATTTACAACAGAGATTCTGTTTAACCAGTTGCACAATTTCTATATACTGTATATATAGCACATATTCGATATCCAATATACAAAGAAACACACCAATTATTATTATTGTTGTTGTTACAATTAGTTTTATTTTTCTGTTTTTAAAATATTGTGAATTTCTCTCACTGTCAAAGTAATAAAACAAATCAAGAGAAGAAACTATATTATTATTTTGATTTGTATCAAATATAATATATTTGATTTGTATCATCAACAATAATTTCAGGATGAAGATGATTTTCAGTCTTCATCTACTAAGTAAAAGTGTGTAAAGTCAGAGTGATGTGACATTACTCACTCTCTGGATCAGTGAAGGCTGCTGTTTCTCTGAGGAGAAAAGAAATAGAAAACAACCTATTAGTCATTTATTCTCTTAACATTTATATTACAATATTTAATCCCAAAGTGACACTTAAACCTAGCCTAGAAATCTAGACGCATCCTAGTGGCAGCAAATTTAATTTGCTGCCACTAGGGAGCGAGCTGGAAAAAACAAAATCTGGTCAGGCCAATCACATTGTGTATAGTCGGTGGGTGGGCTTATGGCTTCAGCTGCTGCTGGGAACAGCGGTCTTCTGGAAGACTTGGAGTTAAGCTTTTGTTTTAGAAAAGAACAAAGAACGGCACAGAAATCATTCTTAAAAAAGGAAGATGTGTTCGGAGTTTTGCCGACCGGATATGGCAAAAGTTTAAAGTTTAATCTATCAACTAGTTTCTCTTCCTTCTTCATTGCTCTGCCTGGTTGTAGTGCTATCCTATTACGTGCAGAGGGAATTTGAAAGAAAACTGTTTATCCCGCCCCTCGGATTGAGCTCCGTCAATGGTGAGTTCCCAGACCCAACATCTTGATGTGGGTCTGGCTTGTCAGGCTAACTTAAACCCCCTATAACAGTAACATATTTTTTTTAATATATTTGTTATTGCAATATGCACAAGATCTGATCAATTTTTTTTTAGCCCAGCTGATACATTCTTATTTTTACAATACATAATTTCACATATGTCTGTCTAATTTGCCTTACCTTTGGTCCCTGAGCTGATGTCTGATAATCTCTGCACCAGATCAGTCCTGTTCATCGTCTTTAAAACCTTTTTGGTCAACTCCACACACTCATGGCTGTACGTCTCCACCATCAGCTCCACTGTGTCCTGTAGACTCCTTGGTGAGAGTGGGAAACCTTTCTCCGATTCAAAGAGTGACTTGAATGTGTGAAGCTCCTCTGAACTCAAATCATTCAATGTTTCAAAAAGCAGCTTCTTAGCCATCATTGGTTCTACCTGGAAGATTAAAAGGACATTTCATATAGTATATGCAGGATAGGATGTATGTTTATGTGATCTACTATCATGATTGGAAACTGATATTTTCATTTCATTATTCCAGAGTTATTGACATGTGGCTTTGCTTGTTTTTATCAGCAAAATTAACTTACACACTGTGATTGAATATTATAAAATAAATAATAAATATTATATTATAAACAATTATTTGTTCTGTTAAGGAAAAACCTGAATTCTTCAATACAGGGCATGGGTCAATGGATGGTTTAAAATTATGTGACTCATACACTATGGCTTTCACAGTCACCCAATTTCAACTCAGTGGGACACCTATGGATGGGAGATTTTGGGCCGAAATGTTAGACAGCGCTCTTCACCACCATCATTAAAACACCAAACGAAGTAAGATCATTTGGGAGGTGTTCATCTCTCCAGCAGTCCTCAGCTTTAAAGTAGAGCTTGAAAGAATTTAGTTCTGTCACCAGGAAATCAAGTTTATTAGTCTGCCTTCACACACATCACATCGTCATGTCAACACAAGGGCTGACATTTGGACAGGCAATACAAATCTAAACATGTTATTGTATATGCAAATTTTAAAATAATATAAAATTAGATTAATGTAGATACATAAACCTAATATGATCACTCAGTTTTGTTGTTGCAGCCATAAGCCATTGTTGGATAGCATGCCTTGTCAAATGTGTCTCCCTTTAATTTCTCTGTCATTAATCTATAAGATCTATTAGTTTCTTAAAAACAGTCAATTTCTTTATGTCATGGATACACTATTTCCATGTGGCACTAGTGCTTCCTTACAGCTCCAAAGCTCCATCAGAAGAAGCATATTTAATGATTTATTGGCACAGCAACATCTTTATGAAAAATACTTCTCCACAAGTGGAGCGGTAGTGATTTAAGTTTTTATTGATGTTTTTTTGGTTTGACTCTTGGTTTGAATCCATTGTAACTTATCACTACAGCTGCTGTCCTGCACCAAGGAACAAGCTATAAACTTTTCAGAGCTACGTTTTCGGTCCTACAGTCTACAGGAGACAGGTAAATATCATTTTTCAGAAGAGGATTCCTTTGAAGTTTTTGAAACATCCCCCAAAGTTTGACAAAATATTATAAACTTTATATCATATTCACTTAAAATGTGATTATCAATTGTATTCACCAACTCAGTCTCAAAAACAGTGATTATATAAGAGGCACAACCCACAATAAACACACTTCCATTAGACTGCTTTCTATAAGGATTTACTCACTGGCACTTCTGTTGTCTTGAGGTCATTGATTAGATATGACTCATGTTTATTCAGGATTTTGTAGAACATCTCTTTTCCTTGAACTCCACTGGCTTCCAAAGGCCCACTAAAGAGCTCCCTTATCTTGTCCTGAGAGGTAGGCAGAGCTCTGATTTTATCATACGTCTCTTGTTGGATGACATTTTCACGAAGGAGCTCATCCAAAATGGCTGGAATGTTGCTCACTTTCTCGATCAGCTTGATTCTATGTTTATCCACAAAGTGCTTTTCTGAGGAAAGAGGGAAAACAATACTACAATGACTGACTGGATTTGAAGGTAACATGAAGCCAACTAGATACATTTATGTTTGAAAAGAAAAATTTTGTTACAAGATGCTACAACTTCTGCTTTCTATAGGCTATTCAAAGTACAGATGACTGAAATGTATCAAATACAAAAAACAGACAATTCATGACTTGGATTTTCTAATAAAAGGACTTAAGATTCTGCTAAATGTATTCTGCCTGCTGCACAGTATTTAGCAAAGAGACTTTTAACCTATTTCACAAGGTGCACCTCTATTTATTTAACCAACCAATGCAACCAACACTTATCTTTCTTGAGTCTGTACTCTATTTAGATTAGAACAAGTTAACTCTTTTCTAAATATAGTCAGGTTTCAAAGTCAGATTCTAAGTTTCCACACAATCTGATAAGTGACTGATCACAAGTAAAGAACAAGGCATTTACTCAGAAGAAGACATCCCACTATGTGCACCCACCGTCTGCCATGGTATTTACACCAGTTGCTCCAACCGAGGGTCTCGCAGCTGAAACAAAATGAAGGGAAAATTGAATATGATTAATGACAGATTTAGTGTCTCTTTGAAAAGTGTTTATACTACGGGTTTTTCCATACACACAGCAAACAATTTTTTTTAATTTTTATTTAACCATATATTTCACATTCAACATAGTACAAGAAAACAGAATACAATAGGCTACAAAGGTACAGAAGTAGGCAGTTAAAGCCGGCGCAAAGTGAGGTGTCGATGGATATGCGAAAGTGGTATGGTTATAACATAACATGAAATAGACAGTCTAACATTGCTGAGAAGTAGTAAATAGTCAGAGTACAGTTAGTGCAATATAAATTGTGGTCAAGATAGTGTTGTGGATCCAGTGATCAGTTATAACGCAGTATATGTTGAGAAGTAGTGACGTCACTATACAGTTTTTAAACATCAACAGTCTGTCAAAATGCTGAATATAGTAAAGAGTCATATACAGTTCGTGCAAAGTGCAGCTTAGGTAGGCCTCCTCAAATGCTCTTTCTACTACTTCTATGTGTGCAACTTCATTGACATCAAATCATTAGTTAATTTATATTTTGTGATAATCTGAATTTACGAGGTAATTTCAATAACTGTCAAGTGTAAAAAGTACAATATTGGCTTCCTGTTTGTGTGTGTGATACAAACAGTATCGTTATCTCTATCGTAAAGTCGTCTTTGCCGTTTCATTCTTTATCATTTTAAACTGGCTTGTCAAAGAACTTTAGAAACAGCCGCTGCACACATAGGCTTACTACTGACGTTAGAAAGGTATTAACACAATAGTTACTGTATTATTAGCTAGTTAACCGTGTGCCGTTTTACAAACCGCTTTAAAACAGCTTAGCTTCAGCTGTCATAAGTGAAGTCCGTCCAAATGTTGTGATAGCGGAAAACCATTTAGTTTAGGTGGACTCGAGTCGAAGTATGCTCCTTTCTAATAAGACGTAGACGGGCTTTGGCTACACCCTCGAATAGTTCTTCCCTCCCGCCCTCCTCTGTGGTTGCGTTGTACTCGGGATTAACCATTAACGAGTTTAACAGTTTTATTGCTGCATGGAAGAGGTTTCATCATGCATGGAGGGGTGTATCTACGGTATTGCCAGACGGCCGACAGAGAGCGGTAATACAACACAACTGAAGAGAAACGCGATAAGAAGTAGTGCTCAGAAGAAGAAGCTCCGGCATGTAACAACCAGAGCCTGTCTATGGAGAGCCTGTTCACTCCCTATCTCACTCCCTATTAAGCCCCATTGTACCAACCCGGAATTTTCCCGAGAGTGGAAGTTCTGCCCTTATTAGACATTCTCTGGTAACAACCATTGGTAACAACAACAAGCCAAACCCTAGCTTTCTGTAGCTAGGGTTTAAAGTTGTAGGTCATGTAACGTTAACTTACATTCACAAATGTAGCTAATACACAGGCTGGTTTCATTCAGTTTTCAATGTTCAGTGTGTTGAAGTAAAATTTCTTGTTCTGAATTATTTTACCAACCTCTTAAGTCGTAATGGTAGGCTAAAAGCTAGCAGTGAAGCTTCTTGATTAGCCTACAACTTAACCTCAAGTTGTATATAGCTAGCTAACAGTTATCGATGTGAATGAACAACGTGCGATCTCGCCCCTGGCACGTCAAAGGAAAATACACCTGAATAAAGGCATGTTTTGTTTGTGACAGTAAGTTATTATCTAGTGAGCTTTGTTACAATGTACTACCAGCATTAATGTGGTAAAAATAAGGAAAAGGAAAGGAAAAGCCCCCCCAACAAAAAAAAATCCACGAGCAAACCCAATCAACCCAGATTCCAAAAAATCAAAAGGCTGAAAAATTCTCCAGTCTGGCTAAGAAACAGTAGCCAACAATGGGAGTGAAGGCCTACTGCAAAACACACAAGGGATGATGTAGTCATTTTAGTGTAATCAGCTGCAACCCAAAAGCATCAACCCAATCTCACACAGAGAATCACAGGAATCTATAACAGCTTTTATAAATGGAAAACATTTATTTGTATAGCACCTTTCAACAACAAGGTAATTCAAAGTGCTTTATGTAAGATATAAAAAAGGTTTTAAGAAAAATATACAGTAAAAAAAAACTATAAAAAGACCAATGATTTTAAATTTAAAAATAATTTACATAAAGGCATATACTATGTAATTTATACATAACAATAATCAAGGATGTCTCTTTGAATCTCAAACGTGATGCAAGTATACGCATTTTAAGACCTCAGAGTTAATGCATACACCACATCAGATGTTTTGAGAACCATTGTGGTAGATTTCTTTTGTTCCATTTCTGTAGCTGAAATACTGATATGTGCTTACATTTAAACATTGTCAGAGCTTAAGATGGTTCCCTTTATCCCCTGTATCCCTTTACATTCTGTAAACTGTAAACACTGTGCTGCTAAAAAACCCTGGAATGAGCCACCTGATCTGTTGCTATAAGGGAAGCTAAAAGAACTCATGATCTGTTTTCATGTTTTAAAATAGTTACAATCATTTTAAAAGTTGTTTTAAAAACTTGCAATATTCAGTTTGACTGACATGAATAAAAAAAACTTACATTTCCTCATGTGTTCCTCTGTGCTAGAGATCGCAATACTGTTACATTATTGAAGAAAATTAAGTAGTGTAGGCTATTAGGTATTTAAGTGTAGTTGCTGAAGAGATAAACCTGAATGCAGCCTCAGTTCTCATGTTTGTCACGATAAAAAATTATTTTTCTTTTGTCATAGTTTATCAGCTCAAGTTGCAGGAATGATTTTCAACCATTCATGCATTGAAAGCTGTGTAGAGTCAGACACAGATGTGCCTCTGCTCACTCTGGATCCGTGCAGACAGCTGTTCATCCACAGAGTTTCTCTGAGGAGAGAGAACATTTAAAAAATCTGATCAAAATCAGTTTCTTTTAAGTCCAACACTTCATTGCAAAAAGAGTGAAGTCTCCAGTCATGCTAGTGACTCTGTGAGGCTTTATGTTGGCATGATAATGCTAAACAGGTAGAGCGTTGCCATGGTAACCATCTCAGTTTAGCATCATGACATTTGCTAGGGCACTCAGAGTGCAGACCTCGGCAAAGGCATGACCTATCTCGCAGCGTTAATGTCACAGTCGGAAACTCATTCATCTGATTATTCTGACACCACATGAATGTAGCACAAATGCCCTATCTTGTAATTATTTTGTTTACCAAAATAAAACATAATTAATAAAAATGATGCGCTCTTCCTTGGCAAATGCTACACCCTTTCACCAAGTTTCATGAAAATCGAGCCAGTAGTTTTTCTGTAATCCTGCCCTCTGCCTGTATATTTGCTCTTTTCTTTTGCGGTGTTCGGGACGTTTCTGGTCGTCAGCCTTTGGGCCCTGGGTGTGTAGCCCCCAGCCAATAACAGCACGCAGGGTGTGAGGGCTGGACTCTATAAAAATGTAGCGCCAGATCGTTAGCATGCATCCAAGAGGAACGTACAAAGATGGCGGACACAAAAAAACGCAAGTGGACAAAGCTTGTTCCCAAAACAAGAGTGAATGAGCATGAACGCTAATATAACACTTTTATTCCAAATATGACAATATTACCAATTTGATACGGGTCATGCAAACAGCATATTCCGTTGGGATATTCCGAATAAGGCCTTCAAATAAAAGCTTTTTCTGATTAAGATGTAGAATATGCCGGTGTAGCGTCCCTCAATAAGCAGCCAGTGAGACGTATAGCTAATTTACTGTAGGTTTTATTATTGACCTGAATACAGGCTACTGTGGGCCATAGCCAACGCCAAAACAAAGAACAGTTAAGCCAACTAACGTTACCTGACCTTCTTACATTGTACAGTGTTTAAAATAAATAAATTCAAAAGCTACATGACTGACTGTCCAACTGTATTTTTGATGAAGAGCTACAGTGCATAAAAAGTTTGATTTATAATTAATAAAGCATTTATGGTATAAATATTGCCACTAGATAAGCCACTACTATGTTTTTTAACAGTTTGTTTGTTCCACAACTTACCTTTGGATCATGAGCTGGTGACTGACAATATCTGCACCAGATCATTCCTGTCTATTTGCTTTAAAACCTTCATGGTCACCTCCACAGACTGCTGGATGTAGGTCTTCCACATCTGATTCACCAGGTCAAACATGTCACTGTTCTCCAGTTTGCTGCTTGGGATGCGTTCACGGCCCTCCCCGATGTCACTGTACTCCAGTTGCCATATGAATTGTTTGAACTCTTGCTGATTCAAATCTTGCAGCATAATCAAAATCCTCTCTCTATCCGTTGTGACTGTTGCTGCCTGATGAATACAAAGTGATAAAAACAAAGGGATGTGATCTTTACTATAGCTGAAGAGATTACTTCAATGCATCCGTTGTGCAAGAACCGTCCACTTAAAGTCATGAGTTTGATTTGAATCATCATTTAAAATACTGAATTTTCAACCTGCTTCTTATTGAATGAAATCTCTGTGTTCAGACTGATGTGATATTACTCACCTTCTCCATCAGTGCAGCTAGGCGGCCATCCAGAGAGGGTTTCTCTGAGGACAAAGGAAATAGAAAGTGTTGCGTAAGTGATTGAGCACTACTTCTGACTGTAAACATTTTGTATCAGACTCTTGGGTTTTATAACAGGTCATATTAGCTGCCGATAATTCCATGAATAACTTGATGAAAGGCCTAAATTAAACTTGTCAGGTTTGTGTACTATTTCCAGTCTGTGTTTGAGACCCAGACAAAGATCTTTTGTGAGGGTTTTGAAGATTTCTATAGTGGTTCTGTAGTTTCAGCAACTCCAACAGAGTGATATGTTTCTTCTTTATTGCCGTTGACACGGCAAACAGAAGCTGCTACTATAGATCCTGACTGTCTCTCAGAAGCTCTTGCTTTTGCTTCATGGTCAGAAAATAGAAAACAACTCACTGTCACTTAGACCATGTACGGGGGATTGTCCACATGTCTCTTCAACAACAAAAAAGAGATAAATGCACAAAAAAATATTAATTTAGGACACTTATATCATACAAATGTAATGAAAATATATAATATATGATATATTCATAATACAGTTGATTTTGCAGCTGCACAACATGAAATGACAATTGCAAACTAAATGTATTTGTTCTAAACTTGCATTAATAACTAAAATACAACAGCAGTAGGGGTGTGCAAAAAATCAATTCGTATTCGAATCGCGATTAAGCTCTACCGATTCAAAATCGATTCATAGAATTCCAAAAATCGATTCATATTTTAAAAAATAAATTATTATTTTATTTTAAATTGTATGTCTACTGCAATCACATGATAGATAGATAGATACTTTATTGATCCCAAGGGGAAATTCAAGGTCCCAGTAGCTTACAGACATCACACACAACATACACATACATCATAACAGGATGTTAAAATAACAAATAAAAAATCTAAGGCATATATATATATATATATATACATACATACATACATACACACACACACAGGAAAAGTAACTACATTTACATACTGCGAATTGATTTTTTAATCAAGAATCGTTTTTTAATCGAAAATCCATGTTGAATCAAATCGTGAGCCTAAAAATCGGAATCGAATCGTGATTTTCTGAATCGTACACCCCTAAACAGCAGGCAAACCAAAGTACCAGAATACTACACCAGCCCTGTTCAGATTTGTGAATTCAGACAAAGACAGTTTTTTTGTTTAAAATGTCTGACGTGTGAAGTAAAAAAACTAAAAAATAACAGCAACTCAGGATCTACGATACTGCTGAGGTACATACTAGGACACTTATCTAATTTTCCTTTTAAACATTGCATAATACACGTATTGCACCACATAGAGCTAAATCCAATTTCCATCTGTCATCCCTAAGTCTTCAAGATCCTACAGTCATCTTTGGTTTCAAAAATACGAACAGAGGCCACATTTTAAACATTTATTAAATTACAATTATCTGTATTCTAATAGAAAGAATTGTCATGTTGTGAATGAAATTTCAAAGTGCAATTCTTATAAAGACTCATTATATGCAACATCTTACCTTCTGAATCCGCAGAGTCTTGATAGTCAACTGAAAGAAAATACAGAACAATAAAAGATTGCTGATATTGTGGTTTCATGTATTGTATTCACAACAAAAGGTTCAATAACATGACACTTTAGATGAACAATTTTAGTGCATACACTGGTTTTTCATTTTCTTTAATGTAATAATTTTCATTTATATTTGAATTATAAGAGCCAGTAGGTACCATTAGTGAGACAAGGTGGAGCCCACATAAACACCGTTAATTTAACTGTTGTCATATTTGTTTTAATTTTTTTAACCAATGGGTCCATTCCAATACCCATAAATTGCCTAGAGCCCCTTTATGGGCTTCTATTCATGGAATGAAGTAAACTGGAAGTTCCCCTCATTATCATGAAATCAATGACATGAAAACACATAAATCAAATACAGCCAAATTATGTCATGTACAGAGCAGCAAGTCCATATTGAGTATGCATTGGAATTGGACCTAAATATGTGATTCGGCTCTCTTTCATTTACATATAACTTTCTTTTATGCATTATGCATAATAATAATGCATTATTTTTCACATATAATGAAGGTAATGTTTTTCTGTAATTGGTATTTTATTGAGTTTTTGTACATTAACATTGTTAAATTCTAGTCTACAGCTCAAATGACATTTGTACATGTATGAAGGTAATATTTAATAACCACTGACCTTTTTGAATTTCACAGATCCATACTGGTTCACACTGTGGTTCACCCTTCTTCTTCTTCTTCTTGTTAAGGGGTGAGAGTGTAAGCTGGAAGTTTGTGTCTGGATTCTCAATGAACACTTCATAGAAATTTGGATCTTGGCTATCGTATCTGAGGGTTATTTCCTGTGTAAAAAAATAACATGAAAGCAGGAGTAGTTAGACTTTGACAAAGTTAGAGTCAATGTAAATCTTATACAGGAGTAAAGGAGTTCTCTGGCCAAACTAAATTGTTTAGGGATAGTGGTTTGTCTGGCTGCTGTGTGGTCAACTGAACGTGCCTCTGCTCTCTGGCACACACTGAACGCAGCAAGCAAGGCCCACTCCAAACAAAGCTGCAGTATTTCCAACTCTCTTGAAGTAGCTATTGTGTGGCCAAAATGTCAATAGATTTGTAACTAGGCTCGTTTTTGGTGCCTTAGTAATGAGAATGTTAGATTCTTGTATGTGCCTTGTTTCATACGATATTATGAGACTATAACTGCAGCATTGCTCTCATAGACTGTTTACTGTCTGTGTTCAATCTGCTTAGTATTATTTATTCACTTCAGACATGTGGGGCGATTTATATTTGGCTGAACTCTAAGGCATACCTATCAAGTTTTGGATTTGAAAATAAGGGAAATTTTCCGGCGCCCACCGCGAGCAGTCCCACCACCCCAACCAAGCTCCAGTAGCCTATCCCTTACATTTTAAGACAGGTGTACAAGAAAGCTAAAATCACCACGTGATGCAGAATGCTGAAAACATTTACAATTTATAACATTGCTTGTCTTTACATTTACATTTTATTTTCATTCCACACATTCTTTTCATTTCATATTGCTTTTCTTTTACAGTTTTTCTTTTAATTTCACATAACTTTTCTTTACTCTTTTAGTGAGTTATTGTACAAATGTGGGCTGGGCCAGAGTGGTTAATTTTACATGAGAGTAGAGCGCAACGGTCTAACGTCATTCTCTGTAACAATCTTTCGTACCATGCTAAACACCCTTTCTGAACTTACATTGCTATGGGGAATGCATGGTAAAGCCTTCATAAGTTTTGGCAGCGCACCGTCTCTGTCGTAGCATCCATCATCTGTCTGTTTTTCTTTTTTTTTTTCCCCGCGTTGTCACTCATCATCTGACCTCACACACTAAACTCGCGACAACTTCCACCTACAGTACCTGTAGTAGGCTACTGCCTACTGGTGGCAGTTATCACGAGGCTAGTGAAAGAGCTCAGATTGGGAATGTTTTTTTTTTTGATCCGCTCGGGCCCGGGCTATTATTATTTTTTAATAATGCAGGTTAAAATACTAATACGGGAGGACGGCGGGAAAGATGGGTAAAATACGGTACTTTCCCGGCCAAAACGGGATACTTGACAGGTATGCTCTAAGGTGACAGTAACTGAAGTTTAAACATCTTGACTTTCTAAACAACTTGATTTATGTATGCCCACACACTGATATGCCACTGTGATGTCATATATATTATATGACACTAGTAAGCGCACAATTTTAAATACTTTCAGAACAGCAAGTGTTGTTAAACCTCTGGGTTTTATATTTTACAGAAACTGATGATTAGCTCTGTGACTTGAATGTAACACTAATACAAGAGGCACAAACTAGGGTTGGGTCCCAAAGGGACCCGAGGGTACATGTGAGTTCCCTTATGTATCTGTTTTTCACTTGTGTCTTTTCCTTGTGTCTTATGGCAGGTTCACAGCATATTGTTTAGACCATAATTGCAGCAGTTAGAAAAAATTGAATCGCAACACATCAGCTGCCCGGTTGCAATTGAAAATCAGAGATGTCATGAAATGTCTGATTCCAACTAGATCTCCCACTTGACGAACAGAACTATGACAGCGTCAAAAAAACAATTGCTATGATCCTACAGTATCTTTGTATTCACTATGTACACAGATTGAACTGCTGACTGACGTTGCAAACTGTACCTCTGGGAGAATTTTTGCCATGTTTGTGTCTGCTGCAAGTTTGAAACCCTGCTGCATTTTCAGGTACTTGTCTGGGCGTGGCTTTTCGATTCTTTTGTATCCTTTTTTCTCCTTATTTTTGTCCACTGTCTGGAAAAAAAAATCAATATAAGCACAAAGCTGCTTCAAGGTTACAGTGGCAAATATTGCTATCTGTAATTTAAAGTCCATCACGAAAAAACAATATGGTTTTAACAATAGAGTATTAGGGTCAGTATTGGGAAAAATAGTCACTGAAGAAATGGTCATTATAATAAAGTCGTACATCTGAGAACAAACCCACATCAGCAAAGTGTGAGAACACACACTGCTGCATTGTTTGACCATTATCGCCAGTTCATTTAGAATCACTTACTTTAAGGAATTGACTATTTATATCAACTTGTTAAGAAGATAACTTTGACAGAAAAGGGTCTGCTGTTTGAGGTAGACTTTTTTTGTCTCAACATACAACAATATAATGACTTCATTCTCATAATGCTTTTTTTATATATATTTTTATTCCCTCAAGTATGACTTTATTCCCATAGTAGTACAACTTTTAAAATATGAAGACAGAGTCACATTTCACTTTTGTTTTCTTTTTAAACACTGGCCTTAATACTCACTTGTAGGCTTTGGTATGGAATCTCATTATGTTACGCATTTGTGACTAGTAGTAAGTAATTAGTAAGATATTCAGTAACCTGTTGTAGACCATGATCATGTGGGATCAGGTAAACATGCAGTCTGAGGAATGATGTGTTGGGTATGTAGTATATTAACACTTGACAGCCTATTTTCACAGGCAAGCCCATTTTCATCAGAGCCGCTCTTGGAGAGAAAACGGGTTCAGACAGCTTGACATGGGACGATGTGACTTCAGACACTTTTTCCACAACATCTCCACAGTCATCTATGTGCAGGACTGCAAACCTGTCTAATATTTTAGGGTTGTCATCTGCACAAAATACAAACACAATTAGTGAGGAGAAAAGGATTGCATCAGTTTTTTTACACATACTATCAAATATTTCAAAAGTTATTATTTATTATTTTCTTCATGGGCACTTACCTAAGCAGATCCAGTGCGGCAGGTACACTTCATCTAACTTCCCAGCAATGACTGTGATGTCCATAAGGGGACCTGCAGGCATATACTGTAGGCTTTCCATCCTCTCCATAATTCCCTCCCAAGAGCAAAACTGGTACTTAAAGCTGACCTTCTCCTTACAGACCCAGCGCAAGCCAGAGACACTGCATTCAAAGTTCCCTGCTTCAGACTGTAGGCTAAGTCGTAGAAAATAAAATAAGTGAGTTTGTGAATATGCACAAATATACTGTATTAGGGGCACAATATTATTGTATTACCATTATAAATGTCAAATTGCATTTGTGTAACCAGTAACAGCAGAGAGAAAGATTTCCTTCTGTGAAACCCCCCCAAAACCAAGCTTATGTGTTTCCTATAGTTCCAGTTTGCTCTGACACAGTATTTAGGATGTTATTGTTTTACCTGTAAGTTGGAACTTCATCTGCATCTGGACTGTTTACTTCAGGTTCAAGTTTAGTCCAGTCATGCAGAGGACAATCATCTATGCCAGGTGTGGAGTCCCTCCCCAGTGGATCCCAGTTCAGTGCCTCTCCAGTGGCTCCCTGTGTCTTTGATAGATAGAAAATTATATGGAGATGATTCTATTATTTTTGAAGGCCTAAAGTAATTCTTACACTCTTTATTCAGGCTACATAACATTTCAGTCAACTAAAATGTTCATCATAGCCTATGTAGGTTACGGCATAAAGAATAGCGGCCTATATAACAAATATAGAAAAGTCTCAGAGGAAATCTTCTTAAAGGTCCCATGGCATGAACATTTCACTTTATGAGGTTTTTTAACATTAATATGAGTTCCCCCAGCCTGCCTATGGTCCCCCAGTGGCTAGAAATGGCGATATGTGTAAACCGAGCCCTGGGTATCCTGCTCTGCCTTTGAGAAAATGAAAGCTCAGATGGGCCGATCTGGATCCCCCCCTCTCTCCTCCTCAATAGCTACAGACAGAAATGGCACATACTAAGGAAAGCTCATTGTGGGACTGGCTCTAGTGGCTGTAATTCTGCACCAAGACTTAATTTCGGGGAAAGAGACTTCAGATACAGTATTAGGGGACCACTACCTCCTCTGTAGCTATTGAGGAGGAGAGAGGGGGGGGGCAAGGTGGAGAGTGGGGTTGTGGCCTTGACCAACTGCCACTTTTCTCGTTTGAAAGCCATGATGTCTCTCTCTCATGTGTGGGCCAAATTATCTGGGTGGGCAAAGCAGAGAAAAGGGAGGTAACCTTGCTCCTTATGACCTCATAAGGAGAAGATTCCAGATCGGCCCATCTGAGCTTTCATTTTCTCAAAGGCAGAGCAGGATACCCAGGGCTCGGTTAACACCTATCACCATTTCTAGCCACTGGGGGACCATAGGCAGGCTGGGGGAACGCATATTAATGTTAAAAAACCTCATGAAGTGAAATTCACCTTTAAGATGACTATGAAAACTAAATATTATTTGTGTTTTCATTTCCGTAGCAACATCACAGCACCACATGATTCATGTAATTTAATACATTGAACTGGTTTTCAGTAATTGTGCTAACTCTCTCTGACTCTGTGAAAAGAGGAATGAGGAATGAGCCACCTGATCACATGTTCTCATCACCTCTACAGCAGATTTGATGTTTCTGGTTTAAAAGATTTTGTTAAGAGCCATTTTGGTTTATGTTTTTGGTTTGGGTTTGTTTTGAACCTCCCACCACTTGGGGCAGTTGTTCACTCTCAATTAGACAAGGTTTTATAATCAAGAGGGAACTGCACTCAGGTATTACTGGTGCTGCAGAAGCAAACAGTTTTTTGATTGTGCGTGGTAAATGAACGTTAGGTTTTTGTTTTGTTTTTTAGTGGGAACTAGTAATTGAAAACACTGGACATTTGGTAATCTATTACACACGTCTAAAACAAACATTTTAATCCTGTAACAATTCAATGAAAGCTGTGTAATGTAAAGTGTGTCTGATGCAACATTACTCACTTTGCGGAGCGGTTTAGACTGATGTGTCTCTGAGGGGAAAGAAAACAGAAAATAATTTATAACTGATTCAAAATCAGACTAAACTTGATCAGAATTAGTTGCTTTTGAATAACACATTATATGAAGGATTAAAATAAGAAAATATCACTCAAATTTGCACTAGTCTGAGATAAAAATCAATCACAGAGAGAGAGGTTAGAAATCTTAATACATATTATCTCCCCTTCCAACCCATGCCTCATATTTTGCTCCTCCTTGCTTTTAAATAAAAGACAAAGAATTTAGTGCTGCAAAACCACACTAAAATATACTCAGTAGTGACATCATGAAAATCAAAGAGGTTCAAAGAGAGATGAAAAAGGCAACTCAATGATTTCTGCAGTTAAAGTACGGTAATGAATGTGGTGTTCTTGCATCGCATCAGTTTGAACTCAGTTTGAACTCAGTTTCACTAGGAATTCTATTTATTACACATTTATGAGAAAAGGATTGTGATTTGTATATTTTTTGTCTTCTTTCTCTTACTTTTGAGTCCTGAGCTGATGACTGACGATGGTAAACCTGGCTCCTCCATCACGGCGACTTGGCTTTCAATAGACCTGTCCGAGAAGATAAAGCTAACTTGATCAATGACTTCCTTTAAATCACAGCTTAAAACACACTTCTTTATAGACTTGCTTTTATGTGATGTCGTCTTTTTATCGTCTTTCTCATTGTCTCTTTTCCCTATCACCTGTTGATTTCATTATGTTTATTGAATCGTGATTTTCTCTGTCTTTTTCACGATTACAATGTTGTGTAATTGTATGTGTATTGATTTGATGTGTAAATAAATATGTGTATTGATTTGGATTTGCTTTTATTTCCGCTATCAAAGCATATTGTAAACTATTGTTTTTAAAGATGCTATACAAATAAAGTTCTTCTTCTTCTTCTTCTTCTTCTTCTTCTTCTTCTTCTTCTTCTTCTTCTTCTTATTATTATTATTATTATTATTATTATTATAACCTCTTCCTTCCAACCTCCTCCTTGGTTTCTGACAGCCTCTGCACCAGATCAGTCCTCTTCATGTCCAGTAAAGACTTGGTCTTGATCGCCTTAAGTGTTTCTAAAACCCGAAAAACAACTGCCGCTTTTGCTACCTGAAAAATTAAAAGGATACGAGTTATGTTTTTTTCTTCATGATCCCTGAAGACAATTATACACTAATATATGTTTTATTGATTATGTTTACCTCATTTTCTTTACATACACAAAGTATTGTATGTGTATTCATTTCTTTAGCAACATCAAAGCAAAAGATGATTCCCTTCATTCTTTTTTTTAAAGATTTTTTTGGGGCATTTCAGCCTTTAATGGACAGAACAGCTAGATATGAACTTTAACTCTTAAATCTCTGTAAACTTATTACTACCACCTGATCTAACATAACATATTCTTGTTTCTGTTAACAGTGGCTCAAATAAACCTTTTATTCTACTTGACATTCAGCATTTCATTTTCATAGACATTTTCTCATCTCAACTTCAGTAGTGGAGCAGTGGGAGCAGTAGAGCAATAATTCTATCATAGCATCAGTGGTGGATAACATTATTAAATAATTAACTAAATACAGGACTGATTTTAAGATTCTTTTATTTGTTTTTAAAGCCATTCATGGACAGGCTCCCCAGTATATATCAGAACTCCTCAGCCCCGAGTCAAATTCCAGGCCTCTTAGATCCTCGACTCAATAGTTTTTAACTGTTCCTCGATCAAGGTTAGTGATAAGGGAGATCGTGCCTTTTCTGTGGCAGCTCCAAAACTTTGGAATAATCTTCCACCATGTCTCAGATGTTCCCCCTCCATTGATAGTTTTAAAACTTTTTCAGATTCAATGGCCTTTGGTTGCTCTTAGAGGTTTTTCACCTATTTAATAACTATTTATTTTTATTCAATTATTTTAAAATTCTTTCGTTTTTACATGTTGTACTGTATTTTCTTGCTATTTTGTTTTATTTGGGCTATTTTATGACTCCTTTTGCTTTGATTGTACTTGTTGTGCCGTGCACTTTAATTTTGTACAGCACTTTAATCAACTCTGTTTTAAACGTGCTATATAAATAAACTTGACTTGACTTGACTAATGTCCAATGGATCATATACTAGCATCTTAATTTATACATGTACACTTATGATTTAGTTTGATGATAATTTTTCAATTAATCATTTGGTCTATAAAGTGTCAAAAAATTGTTAAAATACCCATCCCAATTTCCTTAAGTCCAAGGTGACATCTTCTAATGTCTCGGTTTGTCTGGCTAACAGCCCAAAACCCAAAAATATTCAGTTTACAATGATACAAAAACAGACAAAAGCAAAAGATCCTAACAGTATTTGGCATTTGTGCTAGAAGATAGTGCTTTAATGTCTAATCAATTATTAAAAGAGTTAGTATTTATTTTCTGTTGATCAGCTGATTGTTTTTGTTTGTTTCAGCTTTAGTTACCAGTCAGACAGGTGTGACATTCTCACCTTCGGGATCAGTGCAGAGAGTTTCTCTGAGGAGAAAGGAAATATAAATGATTGATTTAACATCAGGCTTAATAATCCAACACTGTCAGGCTATAACCATTATAATGTAAAGGATTAATCGCAAAATGTACATAAAATCTACTTAATATAAAAATCAGTTTCACTTGATGAAACTGCCTTACTTGCTATTAAAGAATGTAGATAACTACAGGGCTTTGAGGAAATGTTATTTTTAGTTGAAGGAATAATATTTATTGTTTATTGTTATATATTATTAGTATTTTAATTTTTTTTTTTTTTGATATAGGGCACATACCTTTCTCTATGGTAGTCACACCCGAAGCCTGAGCTGATGTTCCTGCAGCTGCAACACATTAAATGACAACTGTAATTGTAATAATAGAATTGTCCTGAATATAAAACTGAATCCTGAGAATAAAATGTATTATTTATAAAATGTATTAATTATTGGTTATTTCAGAACAACATACAACTAAATATTCCTCAAAGTCAGACATTCAAACACCCTGCTGCTGGCCAGTTTCCAGTTTACCAGTTTTTCAGTAGTTTTTACAAATTCAATTTCAGCTGTGTGGACTGAAGGCAAGAGGAAGCCATGGTTACAGAGATCACAGAGGGAATCAGTGAGAAAACACTGTCATAATCTACCTCATACATTGTCTATCTGACTCCTCAGTGGAGCATAGTATACGTCAAATCAAATGTAAATGGACTGTATTTATATAGCGCTTTTCTAGTCTTAACAACTACTCAAAGCACTTTTACCGTATATTATTTTTACCGTTTATCGTACAGGAACCATTCACCATTCACACACATTCATACACCATGGCTGAGGCTGCCGTACGCCACCTGCTCATCAGATAAACACTCACACACATTTACACTCCAATGCCAATGCAGGGGCAACTCAGGGTTCAGTGTCTTGCCCAAGGACACTTCGACATGGATCAACCTTCCGATTGGCAGGCGACCACTCTACCACTGAGCCAATCAAATTCCTATCTGGCCATATACAAGACAAGACAGATAATAATGAGCTCAAAATGCACAAATTCAGTGGATCAAAAAACAAACAAGAACATGTGGCCCAATAAAAAGAATGATTTTAAAGAAAAGATGTTAAGAGAATTTTAATTTACAAAAAAGGACCAAAGTCAGCAGATTCATTAACCCCTCAGAACAGCATTACTTTAAATTTTAAATCCAAAACATTCACCATTACCTTCAAGTAATATTTGTCTAAGTTCATATATAGGTTTTTATTTTATTTTTTATTATGCACCAGTAAATGGAATTTGTTTAATTAGCCACTTCAAAAATTAAATATTAATTTTACAAAGTAGGAGACAAATTCCTTTATTTTTAAGATGAGGGACAACTACCTCTCTGAAGCTTACATTGTTACGCTTTTGTTGAGACTGTTTGAGAGGTGTTGATTCAACCCTTTGGTATGTTTGCTGTCATGGCCCCCCTACGTGGTGTTCTTGCACTGCTTTATGCAATAAGCTGCTGATTTTCTAACCATATAGTCATTATGTATTAATGTGACAGTTGTCTTCTATATCTTACCTTTGGTTCCTGAGCTGGTCTCTGACAACATCTGCACCAGATCAGTCCTCTTCATCTCCATTAAAACCTCCCTGGTCACCTCCACAGACTGTTGATCGTAGTTCTCCAGCATCCCATCAACCAGTTCATCTGCCCCGTCAGTCCACTGCAGTTGTCTTGATGAGTATTTTAGAACGCCCCTCTGGAAGAACCTGAACTGCAGCAACCACTTGAATTTCTCTAGCTCCTCGGAACTCAAACCACTGAGTGTTTCCAAAAGCAGCTCTTTAACAGCTCTCATTGTTGCCACCTGGGAAATTACAAGTATATGTTGATAGAGAAAATGTCCAGTTATTTCCAGGCTGTAATTATCACTGTACAAATGAAGGTGGTATCTCAGTTTTGGTTCTGTTTGATATGATTGTAAACCTGAATCTTATTGAATAAAAGCTGCCCTCTGCGTGGTCAGACAGATATGACTTTGCTCACGTTGTGGATCAGTGCAGACAGGTATTCATCCACAGAGTGTTTTTCTGAGGAGAAATAAAAACGAAACGTAAACATGCGTAACATAAACCGTAAACGGCATGTGGCATTACTGTTTTAAAGCACACACACACACACACACACACACACACACACACACACACACACACACACACACACACACACACACACACACACACACACACACACACACACACACACACACACACACACACACACAATACAAATATGTCAACACAGAATTACACTTAAACCTAATCAGCAGTAAAATTTCAGATATTTTGCTCTCCCAAAATATTTTTTATACATATGAGAGATGTTTTGGCTTTGACTTTATTGTCTTACTTTTGGGTGCTGAGCTGCTGTCTGACAACTTCTGCACCAGATCAGTCCTCTCCATCTCCATTAAAACCTCCTTGGTCTTCTCCACAGACTGTTGGCCGTAGGTCTTCACCACTGAAAACACTATGTCCTGCCTGTCGGTTGACCCCTGCAGCGACGATGGGGCGTCGGAGAAATTTCTGTGGAAGTCGAGGACCTTCTTGAACTTCTGGAGCTCTCCGTCTCTCAACTCTTTCAGTGTTTCCAAAAGCAGCTCTATAACAGACGTCATCGTTTCCACCTGGTAAATTCAGAGGAAATGTTAATCGGGCAAAACTGCACAAGGTGATGATGTAATTAATAATATTTGTCCAATTGATCTTATGCACCTCATGTGTATTTGTGTGCATTTCTTGAGTAAAATCAAGGTGATTTTCTTTAATCTTAAGTATTTTATTTTTAAAAACAGGATTGTGATTATAATTTTACTTCCTGGGTGTATCTCTTTCAGAGACTACTACTACAAAAACTGTAATGAGTCTCTTGATTTTACAACAGAGTTGATGTTTAACCAGTTGCACATTTTCTATATACTGAATATATAGCACATATTCGATATCTAATATAAAAAGAAACACACCAATTATTATTATTATTATTATTGTTGTTGTTGTTGTTTTTAAAATATTGTAAAATTTAGAAAACAAATCAAGAGAACAAACTATATTATTCCCCTGGAGGTCGATATAACAAAAAATATTAATATTATTGGTAAATAACATTAATGCTTAAGACCTCATGTGTTCATTATGTGGCTTGATCTGTTTATTTATGTGAGAAAACTAATATTTATATTTGATTTGTATCAAATAGAAGTGTGTAAAGTCAGAGTGATGTGACATTACTCACTCTCTGGATTAGTGAAGGCTGCTGTTTCTCTGAGGAGAAAAGAAATAGAAAACAACCTATTAGTAATTTATTCTCTCAACATTTATATTACAAAAGATATAATCCCAAAGTGACACTTAAACCCCCTATAACAGTAACATAATAATAATAATTAATTAATAACAGTTTTGTTATTAGCAAATAGTGCATGCGTTTATTTTTTCAAGATTGGACTATGGTAATGCATTGTACTATGGTGTTCATCAGAAAACCTTAAACAGATTGCAACTAGTCCAAAATGCAGCCGCAAGGCTACTGACAGGCACTCGGAAAAATGAACATATTACTCCTGTATTAAAAGAACTACACTGGTTGCCGGTTTTCTACAGGATTAATTTTAAGATACTTTTATTTGTTTTTAAAGCACTACATGGCACTGCTCCGACATATATAGCCGATCTAATCCAGGTGAATAAACCAAAGAGAACACTTCGCTCCGAGTTATTAAATCTCTTGGTAGTCCCGCGGACGTACAGGAAAATGAGAGGGGATCGTTCCTTTGGGGCCGTTGCTCCCAGGCTGTGGAATAGTTTACCTCATTATATCAGGGAATGTTCCTCTCTTATAGAGTTTAAACGACATTTGAAAGCTTACTTTTTCACTCTGGCTTTTGATCATTTATGAGTGCTGTGTTAATGGTGTGATAGGAGTTTAGTAGTGTTTAGTAGTGGCAAGGTCCAGAATTTAAATGTCTTGATGCTTGTGTTATTTTATCTCTTGTACAGCACTGTGGTCAACTTCTGTTGTATTAATATGTGCTTTATAAATAAATTGAACATTGAACATTATTGCAATATGCACAAGATCTGATCAAACATTTTTTAGCCCAGCTGATATACAGTACATTCTTATTTTTACATAGTTCAATACATCATTTCACATATGTCTGTCTAATTTGCCTTACCTTTGGTCCCTGAGCTGATGTCTGATAATCTCTGCAGCAGATCAGTCCTGTTCATCTTCTTTAAAACCTTTTTGGTCAACTCCACACACTCATGGCTGTACGTCTCCACCATCAGCTCCACTGTGTCCTGTAGACTCCTTGGTGAGAGTGGCAAACCTTTCTCCAATTCAAAGAGTGACTTGAATGTGTGAAGCTCCTCTGAACTCAAATCATTCAATGTTTCAAAAAGCATCTTCTTAGCCGTCTTTGGTTCTACCTGGAAGATTAAAAGGACATTTCATATAGTATATGCAGGATAGGATGTATGTTTATGTGATCTACTACCATGATTGGAAACTGATGTTTGCATTTCATTATTCCAGAGTTATTGACACTGTGATTGAATATTATAAAACAAATTATAAATATTATATTATAAAAACATATTTCTTCTGTTAAGGAAAAACCTGAAAAAACTGAATTCTTCAATACAGGGTCAATGGATGGTTTAAAATGATGTGACTCAGAGACTATGGCTTTCACAGTCACCCGATTTCAACTCAGTGGGACACCTATGGATGGGAGATTTTGTGCTGAAATGTTTGACAGCACTCTTCACCACCATCATTAAAACACCAAACGAAGTAAGATCATTTGGGAGGTGTTCATCTCTCCAGCAGTCCTCAGCTTTAAAGTAGAGCTTGAAAGAATTTAGTTCTGTCGCCAGGAAATCAAGTTTATTAGTCTGCCTTCACACACATCACATCGTCATGTCAACACAAGGGCTGACATTTGGACAGGCAATACAAATCTAAACATGTTATGCATGACAATTTTAAAATATTATAAAATTAGATTAATGTAGATGATACTCAGTTTGCAGCCATACAAGATAAGCCATTGTTGGATAGCACGCCTTGTCAAATTTGTCTCCCTTTAATTTCTCTGTCATTAATCTATAAGATCTATTAGTTTCTTAAAAACAGTCAATTTTTTTATATCATAGATAAATACACTATTTCCATGTGGCACAATCAGAAGAAGCATATTTAATGATTTATTGGCACAGCAACATCTTTATGAAAAATACTTCTCCACAAGTGGAGCGGTAGTGGTTTAAAGGTCCGATGACATGGTGCTCTTTGGATGCTTTTATATAGACCTTAGTGGTCCCCTAATACTGTATCTGAAGTCTCTTTTATATAGACCTTAGTGGTCCCCTAATACTGTATCTGAAGTCTCTTTCCCGAAATTCAGCCTTGGTGCAGAATTACAGCCACTAGAGCCAGTCCCACAATGCGCTTTCCTTAGGATGTGCCATTTCTGTCTGTAGCTATTGAGGAGGAAAGAGGGGGGGCAAGGTGGAGGGTGGGGGTGTGGCCTTGACCAACTGCCACTTTGCTCATTTGAAAGCCATGATGTCTCTCTCTCTCATGGGTGGGCCAAATTCTCTGGGGGGGCAAAGCAGAGAAAGGGGAGGTAACCTTGCTCCTTATGACCTCATAAGGAGCAAGATTCCAGATTGGCCCATCTGAGCTTTCATTTTCTCAAAGGCAGAGCAGGATTAACCTGACTCCGCCAGATGGATTGCTTCGCATTTGCTCGGCATATCCATCTGGGAACTTACCGTTGGAGAACTTTTGGGAAGGGGCGAAAATACTGGTTAGCTGATTGGATAAACCATCTGTCTATCACCACCTATGTTGGTGATAGACGGGCCAAATCAACCAATCAGATCAACGAAGCATATGAAAATACAGCCACAAGCCCCTGCTGCTGCAGGCAAAGCATAGCTCGTTAGCTCAGCAAGCAAGCAACATGTTGTTAAAGGATATTTGCCGTTTGTGTCACGAGAATTTACGAATAAAAGGCACCATTTCAGGTTCCCGGTCCATATTCCAAAAGAAGGATCCAAGAGAAAAAAGCATTAGCAAGCGGCTAACAGAATTAGGGCTACTGCTGTCTGAAAATACTGGTTAGCTGATTGGATAAACCATCTGTCTATCACCACCTAAACCCGCCTCAAAACCAACGCTGTTTGGCGAACGGCTCCAAATTTTCTCTATCTCAAGATGCCAGACTGATCTGCGAGTGGAAAACTGGAGCTTGCGAGATCAGGATGGTCTCACGAGGTTAGAGCAGGATACCCAGGGCTCGGTTTACACTTATTGCCATTTCTAGCCACTGGGGGACCATAGGCAGGCTGGGGGAACGCATATTAATGTTAAAAAACCTCATAAAGTGAAATGTTCATGCCATGGGACCTTAAAGAAGTTTTTTATGATGTTTTTTTGGTTTGACTCTTGGTTTGAATCCATTGTAACTTATCACTACAGCTGCTGTCCTGCACCAAAGAACAAGTTATACGTTTTCGGCCTACAGTCTACAGGAGACAAGTAAATATAATTTTTCAGAAGAGGATTCCTTTGAAGATTTTAGAAACATCCCCCAAAGTTTGACAAAATATTATAAACGTTATATCATATTCACTTAAAATGTGATTATCAATTGTATTGACCAACTCAAAAACAGTGATTATATGAGAGGCACAACCCACGATATACACACTTCCATTAGACTGCTTTCTATAAGGATTTACTTACTGGCACTTCCGTTGTCTTGAGGTCATTGATTAGATATGACTCATGTTTATTCAGGATTTTGTAGAATATCTCTTTTCCTTGAACTCCAATGGCTTCCAAAGGCCCACTAACGAGCTCCCTCATCTTGTCCTGAGAGGTAGGCAGAGCTCTGATTTTATCATAACTGTCTTCTTGGATGACATTTTCACGAAGGAGCTCATCCAAAATGGCTGGAATGTTGCTCACTTTCTCGATCAGCTTGATTCTATGTTTATCCACAAAGTGCTTTTCTGAGGAAAGAGGGAAAACAATACTACAATGACTGACTGGATTAGGTCGTTTCTAAATATAGTCAGGTTTCAAAGTCAGATTCTAAGTTTCCACACAATCTGATAAGTGACTGATCACAAGCAAATAACGCATTTACAGAAGACATCCCACTACGTGCACCCACCGTCTGCCATGGTATTTACACCAGTTGCTACCGAAGTTCTCGCAGCTGAAACAAAATTAAGGGAAAATTGAATATGATTAATGATAGATTTAGTGTCTCTTTCACTATTGTTTATGCATACTACGAGTTTTTCCATACACACAGCAAACATACAGTATATATTTTATTTAACCTTTATTTAACCAGGTAAGCCGTTGAGAACAGGTTCTCATTTACAACGGCGACCTGGCCAAGAAAATAAGCATACAGACAACATATAGTTTCACATTCAACATGGTACAAGAAAACAGTATACAATAGGCCACAAAGGTACAGATTAAGCAGGCAGTTCAAAGTGAGGTGTAGGCTAAGTCGACGGATATTCGAAAGTGCTAATTACATGAAATAGAAAACCTATAACATTGCTGAGAAGTAGTGAGTCAGAGTAGGCCTACAGTTAGTGCAATATAAAATTGTGGTCAAGATAGTGTTGTGGATCTAGTGATAAGCAGAAGTCAATTTGTGCAATATAGTAATAACACTTTTTTCCTCAAATGCTCTTTCTACTAGGCTACTTCTACTACTATGTGTGCAACTTCATTGACATCATTATAATTTATATTTTGTGATAATAATCAGAATTTACGAGGTAATGTAAAAAGTACAATATTGGCTTCATGTTTGTGTGTGTGCAATGTGTGATACAAACAGTACCGTTATCTCTATCGTAAAGTCGCCTTTGCCGTTTCATTCTAGTTTCTCATTTTAAACTGGCTTGTCAAAGAACTTTAGAAACAGCTGCTGCACACATAGGCTTAACGTTAGACAGGTATTAACACAGTAGATACTGTATTAAACCGTGTAGGCCTACATTAATATAGCTTGATAGAAGGTTGAAACTATGAAAGTGAAAGTAACGTTGAGAAAGAAATGCCGTTTTACAAACCGCTTTAAAACAGCTTGTAGCTTCAGCTGTCATAAGTGAAGTCCGTCCAAATTTTGGGATAGTGGAAAACCATTTAGTTTAGGTGGACTCGAGTCGAAGTATGCTCCAAAGAATTTCTAATAAGACGTAGACGGGCTTTGGCTACACCCTCGAATAGTTCTTCCCTCCCGTCCTCCTCTGTGGTTGCGTTGTTAACCATTAACGAGTTTAATGGTTTAATTGCTAATTGCTGCATGGAAGCGGTTTCATGCATGGAAGTGGTGTATCTACGGTATTGCCAGACGGACGACAGAGGGCGGTAATACAACACAACTGCAGAGAAACGCGATAATAAGTAGCAGAAGAAGAAGCTCCGGTATGTAACAACAACAACCAAACGCACACAGGTGACCTGATTTTCTGTAGCTAGGGTTTAAAGTTGTAGGTCATGTAACGTTAACTTGCATTCACAAATGTAGCTAATACACAGGCTGGTTTCATTCAGTTTTCAATGTTCAGTGTGTTGAAGTAAAATGTCTTGTTCTGAATTATTTTGCCAACCTCTTAAGTCGTAATGGTAGGCTAAAAGCTAGCAGTGAAGCTTCTTGATTAGCCTACAACTTAACCTCAAGTTGTATACTGCTAGCTAGCCAACAGTTATCGATGTGAATGACCAACGTGCAGTCTCGCCCCTGGCACGTCAAAGGAAAATACACCTGAAAAAAGGCATGCGTTGTGATTTGTGACAGTAAGTTATTATCTAGTGAGCTTATAGCTTCAGCTTTGTTACAATGTACTACCAGCATTAATGTGGTAAAAATAAGGAAATTCATTATTAAGGGAAAAGTGAAAAACCTTGAGGTACTCTCAATCAATAACTTATAACTTATTGCTGCCAATTTGGTTTGCAGACAGATGATATCAAGACACAGTTAACATTAAACCAAAGCAAACATAAAAATGATACAATGTGAATCCACAAGCAAACCCAATTAACCCAGATTCCATAAAAATCAAAAGGCTGAAAAAAATCTCCAGTCTGGCTAAGAAACAGTAGCCTACAATGGGAGTGAAACAGGCCTACTGCAAAACACACAATTGGATGATGTAGTCATTTTAGTGTAATCAGCTGCAACCCAAAAGCGTCAGCCACATCTCACATTCTTAAACTCCCTGAACAATAGATATTCAGAGCTGTAACCAACGTAGCCCTATTCATTTCATTCCTACTTGTAGCCTATTCAAATACATCATTGATTCCTGACAAAATAAGATTTACTTTGTTATTTCTGTTATATCTCCTACCTGACAGACTAAGTAACCTTTCTTTCAAAGATCATTTAATAACTTGTTGGCTTTTTAAAAACTTTTTCAATAATGTTTTCTTTTCGAATCCACAGGAGTGTACCAGAAATGAGTTGCACTTTACACCTCCTGGTTTCCCGCAGTAACTTCTACCATGGCCGGTTTCTGCTCTTGTCTCGACAGTCCCTATTGCCCAGAGCGCTCAGCTCCAAGCTCCAGATCAGCCGCAGCCTGCAAGAGAGCTACAGGCTTCTGCAACTGCCTGACGAGGGACCCAACAGTCCTGCTCAGGTGAAAGAGGCCTACTTGCGCCTCGCCAAGCTCTACCACCCGGACTCTGGGGCTCCGACTGCAGATGCAGTGCTGTTTGCTCGGGTTGAGGAGGCCTATCGTGCTGTGCTGGCACATCAGAGCAAGTCCAAGCAACCTGATGAAGGGAAGGAAGCGGAAGATGAGGATAAGTCCAGAGGTACAGCATTTCCGCACAGACACTACCTTAGTTACGAGGGTGTGGGTTCGGGCACGCCCAGCCAGCGTGAGCGTCAGTACCAGCAGATTCGTATCGATCGGGCATCCGAGCAGGTTTTGAACTACCGGCAGAGGGAGCACGAGAGGGCAGCCGCTGCAGAAGGGATGCTGGTGGAACGGGACATACGTCAGCGCAGCCGAAAGATCAAGATCACCCAGGCTGTGGAACGGCTTGTGGAGGACCTGATCCAGGAGTCCATGGCACGAGGAGACTTCAGGAATCTGAGTGGCGCTGGAAAGCCCCTTAACAAGTTTGAGCACAATCCATACGCTGATCCTATGACCCACAACCTTAACCGCATCCTCATAGACAATGGTTACCAGCCACCCTGGGTCGTCACCCAACGAGACATCCGAGAGACCACTGCACAGATCCGAAACAGGCTATTGGAGGGGAGGGCAAGGCTCGGCGACCCCATGACCCCCAAAGAGAGCAGCCAATGGGAGCAACTGTGTACATCTGTAGAGGAGGAGTTGGTGAAACTTAACAAGAGAGTGGACAGTTACAACCTCATCGTACCGATGCTCAACATGCAAATGGTCCACTTCAGTTTGTCACGAGAGATTGACCGCGCTGTGAAGGGAGCCTGCCAACGCAGACTGGACCAGCAGAGAGAGAGAGAAAAGGAGAGAGAGAGGAGGAAGGAAGAGAGAAAAAGAGCCAACGCAGTAACTATGCCTAAAAATACCAAACAAGGCCTGATGTATTGGATGAAGCACTGGCTCAGATTAAAACACTAGAACTCTGAATCTAAGAGAACAGAAACATGATTTGATGATAAGTGTTTAATTAGTTTGCACTCAAACCAATCATTACAGTCCAAGGGGCAATTATTTCAGACAGACTTGGTCACCCGCTTTTTTCTAAACACTCTGAATCAAAGTCAGGGACAATGGTGCCATGCATTTAACTCTATGTTACTACTTTTATTGTCCAGATATGTAGGATTGTCATCAGGTTGTTAGTGGAAGAGCGGTGTTGAGCAATCATGGTTGCGTGACTGTAAAGTGTGAGAAACAGCACGTGTTGATAACGAAGCTTACAACAAGAGGCAATTTTATGATACAAAGTCAGGGGCGTAGCACAAAATTCTGGGCCCTCTAGAAAGGCATTTTCTATGGGCCCTTCCCCGCATCCATAGCTATTCATTCTAGCATCTTTTTGGGCCCTCCTCACATGAGGGCCCTGGGTACTCAGTCCCCTTCCCCCCCCAGTCCGACGCCCCTGTACAAAGTGTTTCTGTGAAATTACCGATCTGAAAATACAAACCCAGATTTGTTTGCTGTGTGACATTAAAAGTGAAGGTAAGTAAAAAAAATCTTGTGTTACAGAGTTTTACATTTTTGAACGTGGGAAATGTTGAAATAGCTGAATGTCTCATTCTAGTCTGGCAGCTGCTCCAGCGTTGCAGGGTTGCAGATGACGATGGGCTCTTTGCCGCCGGCTCCGGGACTTGCAGCTTCCCTGTGCAGAGCCTGAGCCACGGCCCTGGGCGGAGTTATCGCCTTGGTCCAGTCGTGGGCAATGTACTGGTGGTACGGATCATGAGAGCTCTCCAGCTTCTTGGAGCGAATGTAGCTGAGCATGATACCGAATGTGAAGAAGCTGAACATGCCAACCACCAGGATGATATACATCATGCCCTGAGACTGAGCGTGGGCCCGGGCTCCAGCCTGTGCAGCCGGCTGGGTAGTGTAGTTCTGAGGTATCTGTGGAGACAGTATACTGGTGCTGTTGAAGCAGTGCTGCAGGAAGGAGAGCAGGAGCGACTGCAGCTCGGTGGTGTTGATGTGTGACATTGCTGACCTCTGCTGGACGCTCGGCAAACTGCAACTGAGGAGGAAGAGGAGATGTAAGAAAAAGATTCATGTCAAAGTAAAGATCACCGTACTTTATTTCTGCATAAATTACACTGTATTTTACTATTGCATTAGGTTGCTTAATCAATAACTGAATTATTCCTGCTAACCTGCCTAAGCACCGAAAGATGTAACAGACAGATAAGAAAAAGATGATTTCTGAGTTGCAGATCACTACACTCACAAGTTGGTGAAAGATTTGACATGTTTTCCTTCAAAATTGACTTTGATAGAACAAGTGCATATTAAGACAACAGGAAAAAAAGGTGGAGGGACCAAGTGAGAAGCCTAACAATCAAGAATGGGACTCATTCAGAGTGTGAGAAAATGAACCACATCTAACAGTGATTTTAAATAAAACCCATTTATCCAGAATTAATAAATGAGTATTGAGTGACACTTTAGAATGTCGTCATTTGTCAACAGTACACATTGGAAATATATTCTTTGACTCCTACCCAACAAACTTGAGCTCGAACGCTGGGTACACATCTTTTCAGAGTTAGTTCTGGTGTTAGGAGAGTGGAGGTGAGGTAATATACAGTATATAAATAAATTCCAACAAATTATACATGCTCATAACTATTCATGCTTTGTTCAGTAGAAATAAAAACCTACCTTTTCAATGACTTGGAATCAGTTCCTGCCGTGGTTGGCATCAGCAAGTCAGGTATCTCCAGTAGTACTAGAAGCAGCTGGTCTCAAACTACACCTTGAATAGAAGCTACATCCCCCAACCCCCTGTGCTGGTCATTATGTGCCCTCCTTCATGCTCATGCTTTTACGCAGAAGAGATAAGCAGCATGTTCATCTTGTCAACACGTTTAATGAAAGGAGGAGGTCACAGGGCAAGGTGAAAAGCTCAGTGTAGCGAGGCAGTTGCGCAGCATGACTTCAACCACTGTCCTGTACGGTGCAATCAGCTAAAATGAACGGTTTAGAGTAGATGAACATGTTTGGAGTTAGGATGTTGTCTTTAAGTCAGACCTCATTTAGGAAAGTTGATCTGGCTAGATGCCATGTAAATAATTAGAAAAAATTGGCAAATTGGCATTATTATATATTATGTTATGACTAAATGTGAAAAAGTCTACCCATAAGTAATCAGGTACAAACCAATACTAAGAATAACTTAACAGTAGACACACTTTCCATCATGATTTGTGGCTCAAGACTGGTGTTTGAACCCAGTTTGTAAAGGGTGTATGTTGGTTTTAATCAATAATTGTCTCATTTATTAATAAAAAAAAATCTCTAATGTTCTGAATTTGCAGTAAGAGGAGAAGGAGGCGCCGGTGTCGGGCTGCAGCAGGAGAACAAAGCTGCTTTCAGACTGGAGGTAGTTTGGACCGTCTGCCACCCAGCTCCGACTAGATTAAGTTACAACACAATCACCTCCAAATGTCCTTTAACTCACTGTGTGTGTGTGTGTGTGTGTGTGTGTGTGTCTCCATACGTATTTTCTTAGTGGGATTAGCAGACACAGCAAAGTCAAGAGATCAATGTTTTATTTTCTCCAAAAACATTTTTTTACACAAAGTATATTTTTTAAAAACACTTTCAACAGAATTTGCACAGGAAACATCACAGGCAACATCCAGTAAACGTATGCAGTTCTTCAACAGTGAATCATTGTGAAAGTTAACATCAATTAAGTCATTTGTTTCAGAGGCAGGGCAGTAGACAAAAAGGATTTACAAAAACATTTATTTTTATTCATATTAATTTACAAAATTGGACAGCCATAGAAAATGACAAATAAGTTTAGATGAACTAAGCAGTGTTTCTTCCTGTTGACACTGTTAAATAAAGACATCTTGCTTATGCTTAACACTGAGTGATTAATCAATATTATGATTCACTTACATGTTAAAATCTCAAGATACAAAGACACTTCTTAGATACCCAGCAGGTCATATTAATGACATTGATTAAATCTCATTTGGTATTATTAAGACATTGGTTAAAATTCAGAACTAAGAGCAAATAATTACTTCATTGTATTTGTTTAAATTATGGTAAAAACATGATTTTTTTTTTTGCAATTTCAGCTTCTGTTGTATGGTTAAAAGAGATGCTATAGACATGAGTTGCTACAAAGGCCATGGGTTGCATTACACCCAGCATATCTACACTGTACACACTTCAGCCCAGTAAGACGCAGTTTGCCTGAAGCTATTTGTTTTAAAACTTTAAAAAATTCCCATCAACAGTATAAGTCAATCATTTGATCAGTTTATCAATAGAAAATGAATCAATAGCCATTGGGATAGCCGTTTGATGTTTGGCTCTGGTAATTAAATGTTGTATAGACTAAAAATAAATTATGAAATAAATATTTTTTATGATTATTAAATACTAAAAAGTCATTCAATTCCATACATTGAAGGTATTTCTTTTCAAAAAACCTTTAAAGGTCTTTTTTTCACAAATCCCCAAACTATGAAGTGTAAATATTTTAATAACAAGGAGGGAAATCTGCCATCTGCACCATCAGCTTATCTTTACAGTTGATCATACAGGTTGCGTGTATGACTGATTGACCAAGGCATTCAAAATTCAAAATCAACAGTAGTTAGCAAAACCACGGTACAGTCATGAAGCTCGACTCTTACAGAGATCTTTTTACCTGGTGGATACAAAAATGGAAAAAGCCAGTTAAACACTCTTTCATACATGTCATATTACCACATTTTCCTAAATCAGATGTTGTGCAAGCCAGTAAATTTGTATAATGGTGAAAGATAAATCTAACTCACCGGTAATGTTACTCTAGCTGCACCCCGTCACAGTTGTCTTTTGTTTCTAACAGCCTGGAAATATAAAAAGAAAGTCTTATTTAGATGTGAGAAACAGCATGAGGGAAAAAAACATCTTTGTGGAAGCATAGACTGTATAATATTAATGGACAAATCTGGTTTGACGAAGTGCTGCAAATGCGGAAGTGCCTTAAACCTGCATTCTATCTGAATTCCAGCAGGGGGTAGCAAAAGCAGATCGGTTTCTGTAGAAGTCTATGAGAAACTGACCCACTTCTCACTTGATTTATTACCTCAGTAAACATTTTCATAATGAGTTTAAGGTCTCAATCGCTAGTTTTAAGTCTTCTGCACACAGAATGATGTTCATTTTTTGAATTATGGTCTCGCTGATTTTCAAATCGGCAATAATGCAGGGGGTGTTTTAGGGCGTGGCTATGATGTGATTGCCAGTGAAAGTGTGTACTTTAACATAGAGTGTAAGGTCTCCTCCCTCACTCCTCCCTCTCGTCTAAAATCGTCACATCCGCAACCAGGATGGCTGCGCCCGTAACGGCAAACTCGGCGACTCATAGCAGATCTCCACAAACCAATGGGTGACGTCACACCTGCTCTGTCCATTAATATTATACAGTCTATGTGTAGAAGGTATTTATTTTTCTGCTAAAGCAAGTTGATTGTGATAAAGACAATTTAAAAATAATAATTTGGTCCAACAATCATATACAGTGCCTTGCGAAAGTATTCGGCCCCCTTGAACGTTTCGACCTTTTGCCACATTTCAGGCCTCAAACATAAAGATATAAAACTGTAATTTTTTGTGAAGAATCAACAACAAGTGGGTCCCAATTATGAAGTGGAACGAAATTCATTGGCTATTTCAAACTTTTTTAACAAATAAAAAACTGAAAAAGTGGGCGTGCAAAATTATTCAGCCCCTTTACTTTCAGTGCAGCAAACTCTCTCCAGAAGTTCAGTGAGGATCTCTGAATGATCCAATGTTGACCTAAATGACTAATGATGATAAATAGAATCCAGCTGTGTGTAATCAAGTCTCCGTATAAATGCACCTGCTCTGTGATAGTCTCAGAGGTCCGTGTAAAGCGCAGAGAGCATCATGAAGAACAAGGAACACACCAGGCAGGGCCGAGATACTGTTGTGGAGAAGTTTAAAGCGGATTGGGATACAAAAAGATTTCCCAAGCTTTAAACATCCCAAGGAGCACTGTGCAAGCGATAATATTGAAATGGAAGGAGTATCAGACCACTACAAATCTATGAAGACCCGGGCCGTCCCTCTAAACTTTCAGCTCATACAATGAGAAGACTGATCAGAGATGCAGCAAGAGGCCCATGATCACTCTGGATGAACTGCAGAGATCTACAGCTGAGGTGGGAGACTCTGTCCATAGGACAACAATCAGTGTGATATACTGCACAAATCTGGCCTTTATGGAAGAGTGGCAAGAAGAAAGCCATTTCTTAAAGATATCCCAAAAGTGTCGTTTAAAGTTTGCCAAAAGCCACCTGGGAGACACACCAAACATGTGGAAGAAGGTGCTGTGGTCAGATGAAACCAAAATCGAACTTTTTGGCAACAATGCAAAACGTTATGTTTGGCGTAAAAGCAACACAGCTCATCACCCTGAACACACCATCCCCACTGTCAAACATGGTGGTGGCAGCATCATGGTTTGGGCCTGCTTTTCTTCAGCAGGGACAGGGAAGATGGTTAAAATTGATGGGAAGATGGATGGAGCCAAATACAGGACCATTCTGGAAGAAAACCTGATGGAGTCTGCAAAAGACCTGAGACTGGGATGGAGATTTGTCTTCCAACAAGACAATGATCCAAAACATAAACAGCAAAATCTACAATGGAATGGTTCACAAATAAACATATCCAGGTGTTAGAATGGCCAAGTCAAAGTCCAGACCTGAATCCAATCGAGAATCTGTGGAAAGAACTGAAAACTGCTGTTCACAAACGCTCTCCATCCAACCTCACTGAGCTCGAGCTGTTTTGCAAGGAGGAATGGGCAAAAATGTCAGTCTCTCGATGTGCAAAACTGATAGAGATACCCCCCAAGCGACTTACAGCTGTAATCGCAGCAAAAGGTGGCGCTTACAAAGTATTAACTTAAGGGGGCTGAATAATTTTGCACGCCCAATATTTCAGTTTTTTATTTGTTTAAAAGGTTTGAAATATCCAATAAATTTCTTTCCACTTCATGATTGTGTCCCACTTGTTGTTGATTCTTCACAAAAAATTACAGTTTTATATCTTTATGTTTGAGGCCTGAAATGTGGCAAAAGGTCGAAAAGTTCAAGGGGGCCGAATACTTTCGCAAGGCACTGTACATATAGTATACTGTAAATAATGTATGGCATTATTTAAGACCCCTGACCCTAGTGTGTTGGTTAAAGGCTTAACGATGAATCTGAAATAAATCACCTTAGTAAGTCATCACATAAAAGACAAGTGACTCACTTTGCCTGAGCCTTGAGAGCTTTACGGGCCTCCCGACCTTCATGCTCCTCCGAAATCTTCTTGTAACAGTAGACCAGAACCACAATGAGCCACAGCTGCAGAACCACGATCAGCACGTACATTACAATCTCTGAGATCACTGCTGTCAGCTCCCGATTGGCTGGGAAAGGGGAACATCCAATACAGCATTACAGAGGAAGCATGTCCACCAGGTCAAAGACTGTGTCTTCTGTGCAGACTTTTACAAACATTTGACGGTGCAGCTGCTCAGTCAAAAATCATCTCAACGGTTGTGATAAGCGTGAACATGCAGAGTTAAAGTGTTCCATTGCACAATTGTACAGGCAAATATTTCAGAAGGACTTCTTCTAAAAATAGTATCTACTGTATTTTGGGCCCATTGTTGCATGTTTCACAAATCCATTTGAACTTAGATGGTTTCATTAAAATAACTGTTCAAGGCCTGACGAGGTAAAATGATCCAATATTTCACAAAAAAGCAAAGATTAGAGAAAAGTAGGACTGTAGGAATGTAATAGGTTTCCCCCCCCACCTTACCTACAGCCACCACATTGAGCTCGAACTCTTTCTCCACGGTGACGTGCTCGTCATACTTGGGCAGGGAGAGGGTGCGGAAGATTGTGCAGCGGTACGTCCCTGTGTCATTGAAGGTGACGTTATTAATGTAAATGGATCCTATCTGAATATCGCTGTTGTTTGATCCATGCCAGGCCAGACGCTTGCTGAAATCTTCATTGAGGATGCTAGCACTGGGGTGGTCATAGTGGAAAGTCTGAGAGATGGAAACAAATGAGAATTTTATGAATATTCTTGAAAGCCAGGGAAGGACCGAAGAGCATGCAACATACCTTCTTTTAGAGTACCTGCTTTAGAGGGATACTCTACTATAACTTCTTTTTATATGGTAGGCTTCTGTAGTAGGCCCTAATATACATTTATTCCTTAGTAGTTACAAAAGATAGACAGCGTGTGTTAGAAGTGTTCTTCTAAAACAGAAGAACTACTGTTCACATGTAAATAAAAACATTGTTTAAGGTCTACTTAAATTCAATGTAGAAGCTAATTTAAAAGAAACTTACTTATGGTGATTATATACAGTGTGTGTATATATATATATATACCGGTAGTATGTGTGTATATATATATATATATATACACATACTACCGGTCAAAAGTTTCGGGTCACTTAGAAATTTTCATTCTGAGATCAGTTGCATTGTTTTTTTAATCAGGGCAGCAGTTTTCAGATTAAATTATGTGCTTACATAATTGCAAAAGGGTTCTCGACTGTTGTAGAAAGAAGTGACTGATCTTTAATGCAATATCTACATTGCCCATTATCAGCAACCATTCATCCAATGTTCCAAAGGCACATTCTGTTTACTAATCTGATATCATTTTAAAAGGCTAACTGAGAAAACATTGGAGAACCCTTTTGCAATTATGTAAACACATAATGTAATCTGAAAACTGCTGCCCTGATTAAAAAAACAATGCAACTGATCTCAGCTGGTATTCTGTCTATAATGGAGTGGAATGGAAATTTCTCAGTGACCCCAAACGTTTGACCGGTAGAGTGTGTGTGTGTGTGTGTGTGTGTATATATATATATATATATATATATATATATATATATATATATATATAAATATAAAATGTACAAACTAATGTATTTAGTGGCTGCCTCAAAAAATGTCCAGGTAACAGCTGTGCAGTTTTCATGGAGAGCTGACAAAATACAAATAAGTACAAAAATGTATTAGTTAATGACTTTAGATTAAAAGTAATTAAAACAAGGCCTACTAAAATGTACTTCCATCTTCCATGAGTTTGGTAATACTTTATGGCACACTTGCTTAAGGCACCTTGATAGTAGAAGAAAGACCCTTTTCAATCACAAACCCGAACCAGATTTAACAGTTCCTTCAAAGACTTTGGAGGACTCACATGCCTGAACTCCTCCTCTCCCAGCGGTTTGAAGTGCCAGTCTACAGTGGCTCGGGCAGACACCTCCTCTCTTCTCTTACAGGAGATGCAGCCCAGCAGGAATCCTTCTCCTGCCACGGCTTCAGTCAGGGAGTCCACCTCCGCACAGCCGCCGTGGCACTGAGACACTGCAGAGGGACGGGAAGAAGAGCAGGAGGAAGAAGACACAGAAGTAGAAAAAAACATGTATTTTATTTTTTTTTAAAAAGAAGCAGAGAGAAAAGGAGACAAAGATGCAAGAGGGGAGAGATATAGGAAAGGAAGAACATGCAAATGTATTATCATAGTGACAACTTTTCATTTACCATTTAGACTTTGTCTCACTTGATAGGAAACATGTCCAAATTAGGAATAGCATCAGTAGCACCTTTCATTAACAAAGCAAAGTGCTAAACAAGATATAAACAGGCATTCAGAATAAAAAAGAAACTGCAATATACTGTATAGTATATATAAATATAATATAAATACTAGTTTTTAAATGATTTATTAGCCACAATAATTAAAGACATTTAAGAGATAAGTTTTCTGTAAGACAATATGTCATGTCTCTAATAACAGCTTCCCCTTTTCTCTGATTAAATCTTCTATGATGTTGAAGCTAATGTGTCTGAGATTTTCATTTCATCCAAAAATTTGTATTCAAGAATGTGTATTAGTCTTATTTAGTGCTTTGGGAAAGGCATGTGCGGGGGAAATATCTATTTGGAATGCATATGATTTATTTTAAATTAGTCCAATAAATGAAGCTTAAATCATGCTAACACATTGGGTGTTCAGAACCGTAGGTGTTTTTATAGAAATGCACTTGATAGTCTCTTATGGTGATTACAACTTATTTTGTTTATTACATTATATGACAAAGCTCTGAGGACCCTGAAAAGAAAGAAACACACTTTAAAATGTGCAGCTTCAACCACCAACATTAATGATTTTGGACTTACCGAAAAGATTGACGACGACTAAAAGAGACAAGTGGCATATCATTTCTGCTGGAGCAACTTATGGCCAACTGTTGAACAAAATATTGAACTTTCCTTTGACGTAAACCCGCAGAGAAATATCTGTGGTGATTAAGATTACATTATTGAGATAATGCCTCTTGATCCCTGAATAATTCCATAGTCTTCATAACAAACCAGTTCACCATTTGATCCAGAGTGTCAGTCCATTAGTGCAACAACCTCGCATTTCATCAAAGTGAAAAATGACTGAGAGCTTTAGAACACAGAAAATATTTACTAAAAAACTTGAGTCTCCGTGCGTTCTTCGCAGTAGTTTTAAGTCTCCCCTGCAATCCAGTCTGACTTAAAGTCCGCTATATTTAGAGTGTGTGAATCCAGGAGACGTTGTGAGTGTTGAAAGCCAGCAGGAAACCTGAGACCTGATCCATGACTACAGCATGACCGTCTGAAATCAGACTACAAACATGTTTCTTCTGATTTATACTGTAGATTGACAAAGGAAAGTTCTCTCAACTAGGAAAAGGTTTCTACATCCTAAAAAAAAAAAAAAATCTTTTTTTTGTGGTGCTTTTTTATTAATATTTAAGTTATTATGCAGGCGTTGGTCATTACCTTTGCTTGCCTTGAGATGAACTAAGCAGTGGCTTTTATACTCATTTTTAATTTAAAAAAGAAGCAGCAGGTCTGGCATGCAAAATAATCACTGACTTGTTTTGTTAAACAAATTCTTTCGGACAAACACATGCAGAGTGCAGCAAACAACCATGCAGGGCTTAAAGGGATAGCTACCATGAAATGCAATGTGTTGCTTTTATGTTTGTCTGTAAATAAATGTGTAGAACTTGTATGAATTTGTGTGTCTCGTATGTGTTTAAACTTGCTGCACACCTAATCGCCCTTCGGGGACACAAATAAAAGTTGAAGTTGAAGTTGTAAATAAATGCTCTGTTCTCCTGTCCCTCTCCATAGGTCAGAGGTCATGGTCAGCTACAGAACTCTGCCGCTGGCAGGGATTCAGTTCTTTGCTCAAGGACACTTCAGCAGAGAAGCGTTTGCTCCAGTGTTTTGAAATTAAGGGTTATGAAAAGCGAATGCTAGTTGCTTGACTCAGTGAGTCAAGCAAGGCTGTGCTATTGAGGGTTTTTCGAGGATTTCACGCTATTTTTCACAAAGTCAACTGACTTCACCTGGTGGGTTGGGTCCAAATCTCTCCCTGTTTGAGACTAAAATGCTCTAACTAGCTGTCTATCGAGTTTACCTTGAAAGCTTGTCTAGTTTAATATATACAGTAGGTGCCAAGGAGTGTGTACATTTTTTTTATTTTCACCAAATTGAGTCTAAGCCTGTAATTATTTTTGTTATTCTATTTCTGCCATATTGAGTTTTAGTTGTAGTTATTTTATGTCCTATTTTTTATTTTGTTGTATTGTAAATTACGTTTTAGCGACCTGGTGAGGTTTCACTATAAGCCCCCCACGGGTTTCTGACCTCTCCAGCATGCACTCTTTCTCTTTCCATGTGAAAGACATATGTTATGATTTATGCTGTATCGTTTTCTATGAATGTGTGCAAAACAATAAACCTAAACTTAAACCTACTGGACGTTATGCATGAGCTAAACACAGTCAATTTGTCCTCATATTTGTCCACATATCTATCTATCATCTACTCATTTTCTATTATACTTTATTGACTTGTCACTACCAAAATTATACAAATGAACGCTTCATTTTATCTTCTGTTTATTTATCTGCTTCTTGTTTTTTAGCCACCGCAATCTAATTCAATGTGCTAAACTTACAATTAACATTCTTTTTTCAGTCTTGTTTGGTGAATCTTTCATGATATCCACTAAATTTGGTATCAATAACTACTGATTTTCCTCTCAGGGTGCTGCTGCAAACTACATTCATTTATCATAACAATAAATCGTTTAACCAATAATTCCATTCCCTCTAGTTCTTAACTATACTGTATCGCTTCTCTTCTTATCAGTTTGATATATTCCATTAAAGGGTCCGACAGTTAGTCAATGCCAGTTGGCTGGTCCGAAAAACAAGGCCGCTGTCAAGGCTAGGCTGACAAAACAGACATTGACTGAAGGCCTCAGCTTGCGTGCTGATGACATTGACAAACAGATTCACGTGGTCAGTACAGTCAGCGTGTTGACGTGATTAATGTAATGACTTGTTTTTGCCTTGTGACATGCCAGGTCACATTAAACATGTTCCACTCTGAGACCATACATACATTAAAAAGATATGCAGTGTACATGGGTAGGATACAAGCTGTGTGTCTGCCAGTTTCACTGTGTGTGTGTGTTTGTGTGTGTTTGTGTATTTTGGCTGCATTAGAGGTCATTGATGTTGTCATGTGATGTAACCGGATGACACAGTGAAGCACTTAATAAGGATCCTTGCCTCTTTTAACCTTGTGGTAGCCTGAGAATGATAATGACAGTAAAAATCAGCCAGAGCAATCTTGAGAATTAGACACAGGGTGAAAGAAAGCCCTTGGGTTGGCACACACATGAGGGGGGAAATTTCAAGGAAATGTTGACATATGATAAACCCTGTGTGTGTGTGTGTGTGTGTGTGTGTGTGTGTGTGTGTGTGTGTGTTTGTGTGTTGTATATGGGGGTGGGCTGCACCTCTGTCACCCTACACACGCATACACACAGTGAGTGACACACCTTCTTTCTCGCTATGCTGGTGATGTTTTTTATTTTTAGCACAGATCGAGTTTCCAGTCCCCCGATTCAGCAGCCTGAGGTGCTCGGCAACACAACTCCCTGTATCCTGGAACCGCTTCTTGCCCGCTTGGCAGCATATGTAACACAGATGCAGTTGGTTCTCTGTTTTGAAGTGGAGTCGGTGAAGTGTTGATTGCAGGAGGCGGTTACAGGGAGTGAGAGGACGGAGGATGCCTGGAAAACCTATGAAGATTTTGAAAATGCCAAGTCATTGTGATGCTCATTCATCGATTTAAAAGGACACAGAAGCAACTGCTGGCTGAAAAGCAAAACTGGCAGGCAGGTAAAAGCAAATTCATTACAACAAAAGATGTGCATATTTTCAGGATATATGTTGTTGTTTAATACTGTATATTCCTTAAAAAAACAACCTGAAATGATACCTCTTTGACTTTATTTCTATCAGGGCTTCTAAAGTTTAGTTGTTGAAGTCTGTCATTATGTGTCTTTTTAAAAAGTCTGGTACATTGATGGCTCAACATTATGGAAATAAGATTGAATCATGCAAAGCATGTACACGTGATGGGGTGTAGGGACTAAAAATGAGATTTGAAGTTGAAGTAATACTTCCTGTGCAGTACACTAAAACTGTTAGGTTATTTTAAACTATTAGTCAATTAATCAATTAGCTGATCAACACAAATCTAAGCTGCAATTATTTTGATAATCTATTCATTATTTAAGTTATTTTTCAGGCAAAAATGCCTAACATTGCCCGTTCCAGACTCCCAGTTGTGAGGATTTGTTGCATTTCTTTGTGTTATGCAATAGTAAACTGAATATATTTGGGTTGTTGGTCGGACAAAACAAGTAATTTGAAGATGTTACTTTGGACTTTAGGAAACCTTGATGGACATGTTTTACCATTAACACAAATTATAATTTTCTCAATTAATTGGAAAACTTGCAATTATTTCCCCAATTAATCTGAAAAATAAATCAATAATGAAAAGAATTACCTAAAATCTAAAGCATTTAAGTCATGTAATTCTATGTTATTTGTTTCAGCTTCAGACAAGGTGACTTGTCATTGGCCTTGTTTACTGTGTATGTCCTGGAAGAGAAGATATCCAATCTCTTACATGCTGCATCCTACCTATAATTGTTCATGACACCATATGAAGCGATGCTGCTGCAGGAGGAGAGGGGTGAGATGAATATGTCTATTATGCCATACACACTATGCCACACTGCTTTTTTGTTGCTGCTAAAAAGTTCCATAATCAATTACTTTTTAAAGGGAACTCTGCCTAATAAGGAATCACAAACCTCACATACAGTTTAATCGCAATTTAGTGAGGTTTATGATGAGTTATCAGACTGCAAAAAATGACTGCACATAACCGCTTTAGACACAAGGGGTCGCAATGTTTCTGTCAATTCATTTTGGTCACATAACAGCTCCCTTCATATTAACTCTGAAATCTGTGGATTTACTGGATTTACCTGTAGGTATTGTTGCTCATCGTGTACTGAGAAAACCTGTCGTGGTGTCTTTGCTACGATAACCGAAACTATATGGGATTGCTATTTGTTTCTCTGTAACTGCAGGCCCAGTTCATGCATGCAACGTGGTCGATTTGTTTTAACTTAATTAATCATTAGATTGTGGTTGTTAAAGTATAATGCAAACGTTCGATGTTTTTTAGTTGTTTGATGTAAACACGTTTCTTCTTCTCTCGCCACATCCTCTGGACAGTTATTTTCCCGGACTGTACCACAAAGTTTGTCTGAGGGGTGGCCGTTTTGATTTGCTGATGGTTGTGTACATTTGATTACATATTAATAAACGTTTTTTGTTTTTATAATATGTAGAATGCCGATATTGAGAGTGTTCGTGGATGTATGTCGTATACAAATACGTAGCAGGGACAATACTTTTCTAGATATGACTTATCGTTACCCCCCACCTACTCGGCCGAGTGACTGGCGTTCCTTTTTCACTTTTCGACAAAAAAAAACTGTCTGTTACTTTAAAACCAAGTTAGTACGCCATTAATGCTAAGCTAACTTTGGTTGTTAGCTTTACATTTAGTTTAATACGTGTTTTGTACCGGGGCGTATAAAAGGGAAAATGAAAGACGTCGGCGTGGTACTTTATCTGCTGGAAGTTAAAGCCTTCTAGCCAGATAGTCATCTTTTGTGAGCTGTCGGCCTTCAGAGGCCGGGGGGCTAAGGTAGCTATACTTGGCTGTGTTTAGCGTTAGCTGGCTAAAGGCTAACTGTTAGCTGCAGCCGGCAGATGCGTCTTTACGCAGCTAAGAATGTTGATGTGTTCCTGTGAAAAAGTGGATTTTAACATTACTTCCCGCACTGTCGCTCGGCTTGTTTTCGAAGCCGAGCAAGATAACAGAAACGGAGGAAACTCATCCAATGGGAGGTAGGAGTTCCAACTTTAGTCTTCCCAGGCTGCAGCGTTTTATTCTGTGCAATTATATTAAACCCGATTTCATTCTGAAAGCCTGTTATTCTTCTGTGTTTAACTGCACGCAATAAAGTGGTGCCAACAGATATCAGTGGTTGGCGGCGTTTCACATAACTGCATTTCATTCAAGTGCTGCGTTTCTTAAGCCAAAATGAACAGAGCAACAACAACAATGTTGAGTAATGGACTTGATATCAGAAGAGCAGCTCTGTTCCTGAACACTTGCTTCACACTGCAGACATGTATTTGCTTGTTTGTGCCGTAGTGTTCCGCGTCTGAAATGGCTGTGGTCCGTGTAGTGTTGTGCGATTACATCTTGACGTGGCCTGTGTTTAATGACAAAAACGATCATACTTGTGTGAACCAAAGAGTGAAGGCTGCACGGGGATTATGGTGGATTACTGTGGACAAACAAATCTAGATGCCAAGATAGGTCTTGTTCAAATAGATCACAGCAAATACTGTCAGACGTGCTTGGCCCTTGCCTTGGAAGTGTCTGCTTTGAAGGCAAACAATGGAGTGACATACACACACACAATCCTTCCCTGTTGGAGGACACATCTGGAGTATTTTTTATTTTTTTTTATGTAGTTATGACCTTGATAGCTTATAGTGGCAATTAGACCATGTTATGAGCGGTATGAACTATGTATTTTCAAAAGGTGTTGTCTGTGTCTGCTGCACTGTCGGACAGTTGCTGTGTGAGATTGTGTGTTGTTCTTTGTGGACTGTTTTAGGACCAGCTGTGTTTTTGTCCAAGTCCAAGGTTTGGAAATTCATGTTCTTGGATGGAGTACCTGCTATTTTGCCCAGGGACTGATCTGTATGGGCTCTCCTTGCACCACACAGGGGTTCAGTTTTTCTCTTGGTGTTTAATCCTGTCCACTGATAAATGCACAGTGACTGGTGTGAGTCAGCCGGTCCCATGTTCACCCAGTTTTAGCTATTTCTGAGTTACTTGAAGGGAGACCATCTTAAAATATGGAGCTAAAGTGATTATCAGTTCTCCAAACCTAGGCAAAAATAACAAAATAAAATACACGCTTTATATACATTCTATTGATCGGCCCTCTAATGGCAACCGTAATTCATTGCAAATACATCATCATCATATGATACCTCATATTCCCAGAACTGGCAAAGCAGACAGTATCAAAGACCAGACAGCAATAACCCTGGTCATGCAGTCATTTGTTTTTGTGGTAAAAACATTTTAGAAAAGTTGCAGTAAGGCCTGCCTTTTGAATGCAAAGTTTCTGCTCTTGTCACTCCTCAGGTAGCTACTTCCAGTCACAGATCTGTCTTTGTCTGAGACTTCAACTCTTGCAAAGATGAGCCTGATTATGCAAATGCAGGCTTGAAGTCTGCCAATGGGAAGAGAGCAGGGGAATACTGAAGAAAGAGAGTGACACCAGACAGTGCAAGAGGTGCTGAGGAGGAAGGGGTGAAGCTCATAAGCTTAACCCAGAAAAGGGAAGATGGAGCATTAAGTCACTCTTTACCAACATAAATCCACATTGGACAACTGGAAATGGATTGCCCAATGAACACAAATTGAGAAGGCCTGTGAAATTATGTGACACACCTCCTCCCAGCTTCCTGTTGCATCATTTTCACATCTACAACAGTGTTGACTTGTGAAAAACGGTTTTATCTCTTGGGAAATATTTACTTACCTAACACTTCACAGAAAATATGGAGACTATTGAATCAGCTTTACTTTAGGATAGTGTTACTTTATGTCAGAGTTGATTTGCCTGGAGGGACTGTTTATTGTGTTTACCCATCCTGTTTCTAAAATAAATCAAACACAAGCATGACTAAACCATCTCGGTCTGTCATCATGGGTCAATCTTAACTTTAAAAATGCAACAAGCCCTTGTTGGTGCCCTTGATTTGACTGGAAAGCTTTGAAGATGACTATGTCCTCTCCTGTGGGACTAGAAGGCATCACTCTGGCTCAGCCCATTCCGGTTCCAACGCTGACTATCCTGCCACCATCCTCTGATACGGAGTCCTGGTCTCGCTCACCTAGCCCCAGACCTTCACGCTCTAGCCGCCATGGTCGATCCCACCGCAGCAGGACCCGAACCAGGAAATGTAATGAGGAAGAGCAATGCTGCACTCCTAAGCGACAATGGTGCAAAACACCGCATATTGTAGTAGAGGAAACTGCAGAGAAGGGCACCATTCGACATCGCAGCCCCTCGCCCTCTCCCTCTGTGGCCAGTCAGAGAGAGGGGGAAGAGCAAGGTCAGGACAGCCCTTCACAGGACCTCCTCCTGCCGCCGTCTCGCTCCTGGTCTCATAGTCCCTCTCCCAGCCGGCGCTCCCGTTGGTCCCTCAGGAGCCTGCTCAGCAGAGACTCTGACTGGGAGAGCTGCAGGTTAGTGTGCTGGATTCATCCTTAAATAACCAGCCAAAGATTAAAGAAATTATGATGAAAGAAATAATAAAATAAAGCGCTAGTATGCCGCATTCCTTCCTTCATTCATTCAGTTGACCGTTTTCTCTTTGAGGATGGGCTCACTCATCTTAAAGCACCAGCACCTCATAAGGTTCAGTGGCTTAAGCAGAGCAACCACACCGTCAGCACTGTTTGACTGTCTCATGGGTATTCCACGCAATCAGCTTTGTAAAACCTCAGCCAATTTGCATTCAGGCCTTCTGAGACCAGATTTGGCTGCAGTGACTGACTGGAGTGAGTAGCCTTTAATTTGTTCTTGCTGGTTGGGAGTAAAAAAGCCGTACATCTGACAGATTTACGCTTAGTCGACTTTTCTCAAATGTTACAGAAGGTCAACTATTTTGGATCAGGGTGGCGTTAATTAGCTAATGGCTAAAACTAGTGAGAACAGATTACACCGTTAAAATCCTGACTGAGTTGATTCATGGTACACTATCACGTTCTAAAAAAAAAAAAGCAGGCCACACTCGGGTGGTTGAATTTCAGTGATGAACAAGAAATGTCCTTTCTACCCAGAACTAAAACATACATACGTACAGTTTGCCCTGCAATTGATTGCTATTTTAAAATTATAATATATGCTTTAAAGAAGAGTTACCTGTTAAAATAAGAGAACGGCAAGGTTATTTAAACTGTAAACAAAGAAAGTGAGACGGCTGTTGTGGCAATGAAGAAGAACAGAGCTGGGTCACAGGGAGCTAGAGGCGGGGTTCATGCGCCATTTATCCTTCCTCTGAAGCATGACATCACTTTCAGCCAATGGGAACGGGCTCTTAGTCTGATGATGTCACGCGAGCCCAATCAGAGGAGGTTCTGGGGGACCACTGCAGAGGGTGATCCTCTCTTGTGCTCCATATGAACAGCTGTGCCCTTGTCCTCTTTATTTACACATAATTTTATTGACCCAGTTTAGGGCTGCAACTAACGATTATTTTCACTGTCGATAAAATGTCAGAAAAATGGTGATCAAAAACCCAAGATGACGTCCTCAAATTTCTCTGTCCACAACTCAAAAATATTCAGTTTACTGTCATAGAGGAGTGAAGAAACTAGAAACAATTTTCACATTTAAGAAGCTGGAATCAGAGAATTTTAACTTTTTTTTTTCTTCATAAAAATGACTCAAACGATTAATCGAATATCTAAATAGTTGGCAATATATTTAATAGTTGACAATTAATCAATTAATCTTTGCAGCTCTAACTCAGTTTTATTGTTTTGCTGAATATTAACAAAACTTTATATCCAGATTTTAGTTATGACCCTTCCAATGATGGTTTGACAGTGTTTTTTTTAAATTATAAAAACCGTATGTTTATAAAGCAAGGGAAAGATTTTGGATTAAATAATGTTTGGTAAATCCTAACACGCCTTTTCAGAATAATGCTCAAGCAAACAAATGTCTAGTGTTAAGTAAACCATAAATCAGATAAGTTATGAAAGAAATAATTAACCCTATTCACACTTGGCACTGAAACTAATCTTTGGTCCTCCAATACTGCTTCAAATTTAAATAAATGATGGCAAGAAAACCACAATGAAGACTTTGACTGAAGTATTTATACAGCATGACAGGCTCTCCAGACACAGTTGATTTGCATTCTTCACACAACTTGGACAAGACTAACCTCTTCCCAAAGGCGAGCTGCTGCGCTGCCATGCGGCCTTATGGCAAATGTTTATTTTTCGTGTTTAACAGTGGAAAGTTTCTTGTAGATAAAATCAGCTGTGGGCAGTTGACACAAATGCCACTCGAGATGCATTGAAGAGTCGTTGTGAACCGCAGACAGTCTGAGCTAAATCTTCTCATCATTGACTCGGATCAGTTCATTGAATTTCATCATGTCAGTGGGGACAAGGCATGCCATTACGAGTTCTTTATTTGGCTTCCTTATAGAAACTTATTGCAGCAGCTCACAGTCTATGATCACGTTCAAATATCTTTTGATATTGAGAAAAGCAGGAATTATGGTTGAGAAAGGGAGATCCTGCCAGTGTGTACTACATAGTCTTGGTAGTCTTGTAATAATTTGATAGTTACCATATAGTGATTTTATAAGTATTATAGAAAATTTTGTTCTAACTTTTAAATAAAGCAGTCTCCGATCTACTTTAAACACTGGTTGGATGCAAGGCCAGGTCTAAAGACCCGTGTTGACCTATTCAGACTGTTAGTGTTGGTCTGAAAGATGTACTGTCTGAACAGGGCCTATACGTATATCATGCCTTAAAACCAGGCCTGCTATAAAAGGCTCCTCAGACTTGTTGGCACAGTAAATTACTAAAGGAAGAGTATCCATAGAAGATGTATCAGAAGAAGAAGTAGGAAGGTATACTTCATTAATCCCGCAAGGGGCAATTACATTTTTCCACTCTGTTATATACAGCATATTCACGCACACAGGCCCAAATACAGGCACAAACAGGCCCTAGACGCATGCATTATGTATGGAGAAATGTCCGAGTGAGTGGGCTGCCTCAAAGGATGGCGCCCACAGCAGTGATAGGATTCAGAGAGGACACCAAAAGATCTTGGTTGCTAAGCTTGTGTGGCTGTAGCTTCTAAACAAATGAGATGTCAGAGGTGGCTTTAAATGGTTTTCCTGTGTTTGTAGTTGTATCTTCTGTGCCTGTGAGGCATTTTATTTGAGAACATCTAAATCAACCCAATATCTTCCTTCTTGACCTTGGCCAGAAATGACCAATCTGCTGGTGTGACTACTTGCAGCACAAGGGTGCTGATGAAACAGTCGATATCTTTGTATGTTCTATGAAAATCTCCAACACAGTGACCCGCTGACTGATTGCGATTGATTGTAATTGTGACCTCTCTTTATTTTTCTGCCACACTGTATCGGTTCAGCTTTGACTTTTCCTGGTTCACATAGTCTACATAAAGTTTAGTCTAAATTCAGTTGGGGTGTTTACATTCACTCTGATTATCAATCCACTTTTGGACCTGATTTCAGACATTCTTCTAAAGTTTATTTCACTGTTGCTGGTCTGTATCTCATAGCCAGCTCCATTGTATTTACTTTGAACCTGTGTTTTTTTTTTTTTTTTGGTAATAATCTTTTATTTAGTGGTTTCTTTTATATTATGGATTGTGTTTGCCCTAGACTCGTTGGATTCTGCACGGTGTTTATGCCAGAAGCTACAATCTCCTGATTAGCCAGAAGATATTGTTCTGTCCTTTTCCTCTTGCTCTGTTGAAATAAGAAATTTTCTGTTGGCAGAAAGGAAAAGGCATGTAAGTGCAAGTAGCACCTTTTACATCGTGTATACCCAACTCCTGAACATATATCCCGCTATTCTTCTAAACTCCATTCAGTGTCTGTCTTGCCCCTTCCTCAATTTCCACCCAGCCCATGAAACTCCACGTCATTATCATAGGCCATTGGCGAACCTCAGAAAAAACAGATTACAGAGAGGGAGACTGAATGGTGGAGATGTTGGCCTAGCTCAGCCCAGCCTGGATTATGATGTGGACTCTAATCCAGAGGAATGGCCAGAGAGATTGAGGGTTAAAGGATTGCATGGGCTCTGGGCTATGGCCAGGTGGATTCACCACAGGCAGCCATGGTCTATGTGTTTACAATGCTAGTCATGTTTAACCTGTTTTTTTTTTTTTTTAAACTTCCATCTGACAGTGTCAAGGTATTCATCCCAAGTAATAAGCAATCTAAAAACATCCCTTTTATATTTTAGACATTTTCGTTTTTGGAACATATAGACTGAAAAAAAACGGGGGCCTGTATAATCTGCCGCGTATGTTCTTGAATAATTGTTTGGTCTATAAAATATCAGAAATTAGTCAAACGTTCCTATGACAGTTTCCCAGAGACCAGAAGGTGGTCGTCAAGCTGCTTATTTTATCCAACCAACAGTCCAAAATCAAAAGATATTTAAATCACTATCACAGAGGAATAAGAAAAGGGCATTTATCTACATGTGAGGAGTCGGAACCATTGGGATTTTGCTACTTCTGCTTAAAAATGGCATACACCAGTTATCAAAATATTACACTTAATTGTTTACTCATGATCAATCTCAGTCTCTTAAAACTCACAGTACCTGTGTTGGAAATGCTACAGATCCCCACATATGAATCTGAGAATTGAATTGCTCAAGCTTGTTTTGGTCATCTGTTTTGGTAATGAATAAAAGAAGCATACAGGGCCTGCAAAAGTCAGGATTTCACATGCTAAAAAAGGCATCCATTGCAAAGATAACTATGTTAGTAAATGTGATTTGCGACCTGTTGTCTGTGCGGTACTGGTCCCTCTGAATTCAGATAAACCCCTTCAGTTTTGACTATGCCTTTATCTTCCTTATCGGTTCCCCCAGTTCAGCACTACCTCACTGTAAAAAAGCAAGGCCTCACTCAACACATGGAGCCGCCTCCTCCTCTTCCCTCCCTCCACCCACCCACCCTCTCCCTTGTTGCAAAGGGGATTACGGATGGACGCAGAGACTGCAGCCCGTTACCGGATCCTGCTAACGGCATAAAGAGCAGCGGTCCGTCCGGTACCTGGCTGCAAAATGCAGGGGAGGTCGGCAACAATGAGAAAATAACATCCGACCGCTGGACGGTGGACGATGGGCGCATTTCTACCCCGAGACTAAGCGATGAAAACAAGGCAGAAGAGCGGACATACACCCTTGTAGCGTCTGGCTTGCTTTAGCGGCATACACACACTCTCACACGCACACACACCAAAAACACCATATTGATACAATAGTGAGCAGCAGCGTGTGAGTATTCTTGTGGATATCAGTTGGATCGCAAACGCCTCATGACATGTTCGAGTAAGTGACAAAAGAGAGTCTCCTTTAGTGTAATGAATAGCATACATGCTATGCAGTGATCTGTCTGTGGTCCTCCTATACCGTCCATGGATGTTTGTCGTGGTCAGATGACTCACAGCTTTGCAAATCCCACTGATAACATGGGTGGGACAGGCATCGTCTATGTAAAAACAGGTGTGCAGTCACAGTCTGATATTAGCTGTAAACTGATAGCTAGCTGTGTGTTTATGTTCATGCTGTCGGTGCTCATTCATTCTAACGTTACTAAAGGTAAAGCCCCCTCAACACCTCCACCCCATTTCACTGACCATAGCAGTCTCCACCCTTGCACAATCGAGTGCTTCATGATTTTAACGAATTGTATAATTCGAATTTATTATCATATTTGGCGTTGTTAAGTTTCTTGCGTGTTTGTCCAGTTATATAGCTAGTGTTACTGGACTGGATTGTTTTGGGTAGCTGGACCGGTGTGCTAGCTGTCCCATTAGCTCATCTTTTTAGCTCGCTTCGCTTTATTATTCATTAAGGTTAACTACAACAGAGAGTACCAGAGGTTCGTATTGAAAATTGGGACAAATTATGCTGCCGGTTAGCCTTTTACATATGTGCTGCTGACGGATTGTAAACACATGCTGACAGTTTCACATCATGGTCACACTCAGTCGCATTTACTTACCGTTACGCACAACAACAAGCCTCTTTACAGCAACCTGCTGCACGATTGTGCGAGAAGGTGATCATTTTGACTCCCCCTTTCCCTCTCCAGCTCCTGTCACTGGCAGCAGCACAGTGTGCAATATAGAGGTTATTACAAAAGATGTGTTGCACTTTGCGTGAGTTACAGACTGACAGGGGTGGGTAAAGTTGTACAGGATGTTGACCAACTTGGACTGCATCCTCTTCTCAGTCACCATTTTTTAGAGAAGCTTTTTTGCCCAACTCCGTCCTAGCACCACTCAGTCTAGTTAAGACTCCAGATGGGCTGGAGAAAGATAAAATGGAGAGCTAGATGGAAGAAATCAGGATAAAAATTGACTGGTGGATTCACCACTGGCAGCATAAATCAGGGGTAGGGGAATTAATACAAAAATCATCATATTATCATGGAGGTAGCAAAAACTCTAATGAGGATAGTTTGAGGTAAGTGTGTATGTGTGGGGAGCAGTTTGGCTCAAAGGGAGCAAATGAAGTGATTAGATCTTGGTCTGGCATCATTAATGAATCTAGCAACTGTAGCCCAGAAGTACCATACTGTTTAGTAAGTGAGCAGAGCGCTCATCAAGTTGGAGGCTATCTTATGTGTAGAGTTTACTTGTATAAAGCTAGCACTTGGGCAGCTACATCTAATTCAAGGTGTCTGCTCGGGATAAGAGAATGGACAGTGGTAAGTGTGTGTGTGTGTGTGTGTGTGTGTGTGTGTGTGTGTGTGTGTGTGTGTGTGTGTGTGTGTGTGTGTGTGTGTGTGTGTGTGTGTGTGTGTGTGTGTGTGTGTGTGTGTGTGTGTGTGTGTGTGTGTGTGTGTGTGTGTGTGTGTGTGTGTGTGTGTGTGTGTGTGTGTGTGTGTGAAATTCTAAGATGACTAAAGGTGATAGTAGCGGTTGTTTTACTTACAGAGGAATGACATGAAACCATGGAAACTGTGCTGTGGTGTAAATATAGTCATTTACGCGTGTCACTGGTGTGAACATTAAATGCAAATGTTTTGGCGGCAGTAGGATGACCCTGATGAGGACACTAGAGTCTGAACCATTATTTTGTGGTTAAAGGTGGAGTCAGAATTTCTGGAGAGATTATTTGAATTCAACGCCCAAACAAATTCATATTTGTATACCAAGTTGGCAAATTAATAAATCCAATCTTATTTACATTTTATTATCCTGGTGTAGCTCTGTTCCTCGTTGGCGAGGCGTGGGAGAGGGAAGAGATATTCGCTGAATTTGACAGTGTATTGGATTAGAATCACAGACCATCTTTAAAGTGTAAAGCATATCAAATGTAAGATAAAATCACTGTCAATCATAAGTAAATAGTGGTCTTGAAATTGTTTAGGCCTTTTTAGTCGATTGTCTGTCATAGCTGTTATTGATCACATTTCTGTCAATTGACTAATTGTTTGAGTCCTGACCATGCTGTTACTTCAAAGTCAAGACCACTGTGCAGCCTTTTTCTGCGTCTATGTCTAATGGTGCATTTTAGTCTTAAAGTCAGATGTGTAAATTACAGCTCAAACCCTCTGAAGTTCATGATATTCCTGGTAGCGTAATTCTAAGGGAAAATGTGGGTGTTGTGTAGTAACACTTCTTGATTGGACAGTCTTCTTGATTGGACAGTCTTAAGTCCCATTACTGAAATGCTTTAAATACCTTGACTGTCTGGCTGCTGTACCAGTCAAAGTTCAGCTGATCAAACTGGCATTACATGTTTTTTTCTTTGGTCTTCAGTAGGCAGTTTGAGATGGCATGCTATTATCAAACAGGAAACGCCTGCAGCCTTTAATTTTGAAATTAAATATGAAAGAGTTTCCTTCTCTCTCTATCTCTCTCTCCTCTGAGTTAAATCTGTCTCTGTGTCATTTTTTTTCTCCAGTACGGCCAGTAACTCTCCACGTAGCACCCCCGGCAGCTCTCCCTCCCTGCGGCGCAGGGTCCTCGGGGGAGGCAGGGCCAGTGAGAGTGAGGGAGGAGGAGAGAAGAGCAGTGTTGGAGGAGGAGGAGGAGGAGGAGGAGGAGGTTCGGATAGCCCTCTGCCCTCCATACCCTCTGCCTCCTCCCTCACATCCGCCTACCCACTTGCTTCTCGCCACTTCAGCCGCAATGCCAAGGTAATATCCGTGATCAAGGTGATATGTTCTAGATGGGTGCTAAGCTTAATTTCTAAATCTACTGCTGGCAAGAGGTTTGTAGATATGCAGATATGGAGAGGTGAGGCTAAAGGCAAGAGCTTTCTACCAGTGTTCCAGTTCAATATACAGTATGATTGGTATGTAAGCTTTATGTGTTTGAGTAGAAGACTCAAATCTCTTTCATGGTGACTTTGCACAGTTTGATCTAAAACAACAGTTAATAACAAGCTAACAAACAGTTGCACATGAAGGCTTCATTCTAACAGATTTTTCAATTAGTCTGAAGTTTTAGCTGCATTTTCAGTTAGACTTTTGAAAGAAATTGATGATCATCTTAAATACCAAAATGTTTCTTGGCAGGGGAAATGGCATTCCACTTCACACCACACACACATATAGCCATTTCCCCCGGCAAGAAACATTTTGGTATTTAAGATGATCATCAATTTCTTTAATTTTAGCCGTGTGAGCTGTTACAATGCTGAGTGTTTCTGTCAGTGGACTTTAAAAGGTTGTCATGTTTGCTCTCTGACAATTTACCTAGCCAGTTCCTGTAGTTCTGTGTGCCTGACGGTTTCATACAAGCTTTCACATCTCTTTTATCTCAGGCTCTTTGTTGTGAAAAGAACAGCTTGTTACTAATGATACTAATGACTGTTCATGACAGATGGTCACTGACACGCACCTTTTTTTTAAATGGAGAAGTGCTGAAAACGGCAAAACCTCAAGGTTACATGAAACAGGCATAGCCTGTGGGCCTGCACTGGCAGTATCACATTCATACAGATATTGAAGTGTGTTACTTTACCAAACGGTTGCTGATAGATTTTCCATACCTGTGTGAAGTTTGTACTCTAATCTTTTTATTGTTGAAGAGACCTTTTAATACTGTTCACTACTAAATATGCTGTTCTTTTCTTTACAGAAAATGCAGAGCTGGTACAATGTAAGTACACATTAACAGCCACTCATTCCACATTTCCACTCCAGGCTACATGACTTTGCTGAGTTTTGTCTCTTTAAGTTCCAGTTGAGTGGAACTAGTTACCAAGTAAAATGCTTATCAATGAAAAACTGTTAATCTTTTAGATATTAAGCCAAACATTCCAGCCTAGCCCTGATGTGCTGGCTAGTTGTGAAGTGAAATAACATGCTCTCTTTCCTGTCCTCACCCTAAGGTTCTCAGTCCTACATACAAACAGCGGAACGAGGATTTTCGTAAACTCTTTAAGAAACTTCCTGACACGGAGCGACTTATAGTGGGTGAGTGAGACACATACTGTAGGTGTCAAAGTTAAAACTCTGTGTGTGCTGAGCTAATGTGGAGCGAGCCACCCCTGTGGCACCACAAACTCACAAAGATTAAATACATCCACGTCAGACCCCATTAATTTAAACTTAACCTATTGAATTGTTGAAAAGGATTTTTTGATACAAGCCAGTTTTACAAGCTCATTTTAATTTACCTCTTTTCCTGTTCCTTTCCTCAGACTACTCTTGCGCTCTGCAGAAAGACATACTGCTTCAGGGCCGCCTTTATCTGTCAGAGAATTGGCTCTGTTTCTACAGTAACATCTTCCGCTGGGAAACCACTGTAAGTCATGGACACACTGTGTACACATTTGCACGCGCAGCCTAGTTAATGTCACACCTGCCATTAGATAAGAATTCCTTTTAAATGCACTTGTTTGCAGATCAATATAGATAGGCTCAGGCCCCTGTTGAGATAAGGGTATTGTGCACAGAAATACACACTGAAGCACACACACAATAAATCTTTCTCCTTCCCTGTACAGATCACTATCCTGCTGAAAGACGTGACCTCTATGACCAAGGAGAAGACTGCCAAGCTCATCCCAAACGCCATCCAGATCAGCACTGACAATGAGAAGGTCAGACTCGAGCAGAATGAACTAGTTTGGGCCCATTTTTAAAGAACTGAAGACTTCTAATTTTAGTCCAAAAGCACATTTCTGTAGTGTGTTGACACATGATTATTAATCCTTTACGGCTTAGTTAAGCTGCTACAAAAGCATGACAAGTGTTAGCTGTTGATACTGTTCACTTCAAATTATCCGTTTTTGCTAGTGAAGAAGTATGAAATGAGCTGACTTAACTTTATCTCCTCTGAGTGTAACAAAGTAAACATCCCAACAGAGGGAAACCATCAGTCAAATGACATTTTTCATCTTTCTTCCTTCCTGTCCAGCACTTCTTCACGTCTTTTGGAGCAAGGGATCGCAGCTTCATGATGATTTTCCGTCTGTGGCAGAACGCACTGTTGGAAAAGGTACAATCTCCTCTCCCACCCTCCTGCCGGTTTATGCTGCTGCCTGGTGTGACACGACTAGTATTTATCATCTTAGAATAGAACAGTGTCAACAAGCAAGAGATGGCCTCAAACACAGGCTTGGGAGAACAGTTTAAATCACTGTTATTTGCTGCATTTGAATATAGACATTTAGTTGGACAGCATTGGTGCAGAAACACAGCAGTTTAGGATTAAAGCCCATGGCAACAGACAGCGACATGAGGCATTGACTTAATGTTGCACCTGTAAAAGGCTGTCAAATAAATATGAAATCACCGCCAAAACAATTATCAAATGCTTTAGTCTGATTAGAATCAGAGATGTTAACTTCAAACCTACTTACTTGCTGATAGGATGGATTAAATTTGTCATTTGTCATAATGGAGATCAGCAAAATTCAACATTGTCTATCTTAAGGCAACACATTTCAAAGTCTGACAACAAAAAAAGACCAAAAATAAGTTGATTGGCTATTTTAATGTCATAAAAAAAGATAAATCTGATGGGTTGTGAATTTATTAATTGTACTATCCTGTTAATGAAGAGGCTGTGGGGATGTCCCCCATCGGTTATCAGCCATTTTAATTTGATCCTTATTAACTACTGAATAACATTATTTGTTTATTTTACAGTCCCTATCCCCCAAAGAGCTCTGGCACATCGTACACCAGTGTTACGGCACTGAACTGGGCCTCACTAGTGAAGACGACGACTATGTCTCTCCCACCACTGAACACATGAACGGCCTACTGTGAGTGATTCCTGTGTAAAACCATGCTAATATATGGTGCAGTGCATTCTATTTGTGTGTTTGCAGGAATGTTAACACACTGACTGAAAGAGTAAGTAGTTTGTGTGAGGGTAGTGTGTAATTGGTAATTTCTTTCTGTGTTATTTGAGTAGGTTACAAACATAAGTAACATTTTTGGAGTAAACGATTGTGGAATACGCTTATTTTATTCGTTAATATTATACTAAATACTATTGATTGTCAAGTTTAAGAAAACTACTATGCATCATTGATTGTGCTGTCTCTTCCTTTGCTAGCGCTGGGAACTTTGTTTACTATCACTGACATTTAAGCATCATTTATGTAAATAAATACCTTACTAGTATAACAAAAGGGATGGAAAAATGTGTAATATTACTGTGTTTACTTGTTAAAACAGAAAAAGCTGTAGAGAAAACGATCATCAGGTTCTCCAGTTACATGTATGTGCAAATACCACCAGACCAACTGACATACATGAAGCTTGAGGGCTTAATTAGCTTTTTCTTTAATCAAACAAGTGGATACTGAAGACGGGAGTTTTTTTTAAGCAAGTTATTAATTTAATAGTTATTATTTTTTTTTATGCCAGCTGAGCTAGCTTAACAATTGCATTAAATGCCTGGTTGGTTAAAGATTGCTAACAACTAGTTCTAACAAGCTCTTAGTAGCACTTGGCTCTTTCTCACACACTTTCTCTGTATGTGTCTCTGTCTCACGCACTCTCGCTTCCTCTCCCTGTGTTTCCCAGGCCAGGAGACGAGTCCGTGTCGGTTACAGACCTACTAGACCTGAGCTCAGTGTCGGTTCCCTCTACGGGCAGCTCTCCCCCTCCCCTGGTGCCCTGCGGTCTACCCAGAGCTCCCTCAGCTACCAACCTCGCGGGCTCCTCTCTCCCTTCCTCTGCCTCATTTCTGCCCATAGAGGTGCCTTCGTCGTCTGGACGCAGACTCAGCTCTGACCCCCTCGAACCCAGCCCGCCCAGCTCCCACGGTTCGCTGCCATCCACCACTCCCACCAACGCCTCTGCCTCTGCCCCGGCCTCTACTGCTGCTTCTTTTGTGAGTGTTCCTCTGGACACCCACACATACACACATGCAACATTGCAAAAGCTAGTCATCAATGTATGCATACTCTGATCTCATCAGATGTCTTATTTTGTATTACTTCACGTGCAAGACACTTGAGCAAGAACTGTAAAAGACCTGCACCAGCTGCAAGGCGGTCAACGTTATGCATATTCAGAAACTACAGGTTTAGAGCTGTGGACTGTCGGTATCAAATGCTTAGAGTAGAGACGTCCACGGACAGTTCAGAAAAGTCTGCTCACTAATTCATCTGCTCCTGCTATTTGTGTTTTAAGACTGCAGCCTGACGTTTGCAGACATCTGACTAGCTAGCATTAGCAGCATGGCCAGGATGGACTGAATTAAGTAGAATCCACACACTGCTCCATTGACTCCCTTGGCTTCACCTCTCATAACCAAAGATAATACCTAGTCAACAAACTCAAACAGAGAGCTTAGATCTGTGTGCAGTCTTCTTTTCGGTCGGTCCCTCACGTAGATGTGACCGCTATATTCACTATATATAGCGGTCAGCCAGTAACCAGGTGGAGCGTAACATTTATGGGTCTGTTGTTGTGACTTAAGACAAGTTTTTTCGCATTGTGCAAAAACAAAATCTATACCTACAATATATTTTTATGCAATGTAATCAATGTTCAACTGACCGATGTGGTAGAATCTTTGTTAGTGTAATGTCAGTGTTTTAGCAAGTAAAAACTGGTATCTAGCCAGCTGTGATTTAGGGATTGACCGATATGGATTTGTTAGTGCCGATACAGATTTCTTTTCTTTTTCATCAGCCTTAGCCGATGACCGATACGGGCTGCCGATTTTCTTGAGCTGATATTTGGAGCCGATACTGCTTTTGCTCCCTCAATTTACGTCATAAAATTTTAAACCCTGCCACACTGGATTTGTTTTCGGAATCTGCTCTGCCATTTCTTTAAAAATGATAAACAAAAACACAGATCAGTGTCACTTCTGCAGTCATCTTACATTCATATCACCCAAATTATGTGTGCAATGTGCATCATATGGATGGGTGCACTGCATTTAAGTAAGGATGTGGATGATGTATTGTTGCTCCGTTTGGTTCTATGTCCAATCAGTTCTGCTCAAAAACAGCTGCTTTGGTAGTAGGGCTGGGTGAAAATCAAATATCACGATATTTTTGACCAAATACCTCGATATCGATGCCACAACGATATTGTAGTGTTGAGTATTGGTGCTTTCACAAAATATTTACACAATGAGATTTTTGATAAATAATCATCAGTAATATCAATATAATGACTAAGTGGGTAAAGGCAAATAATAGAACAGTTACAACAGTCTGGTAAATTCAGAAAATGACATCACTTTAGTGTAATGCAGCCTATAAAACCAGGAAAAGACAACACTTATGCCATATTACGATATTCAAAATCTGAGACCATATCTAGTCTCATATCACGATATCGATATGATATCAATATATTGCCCAGCTCTATTTGGTAGTTTCCCCTGCAGTCTTGATCTACGGACAGATCAAGCCCAAGCCAAGCTAACGTGAATAAATGCAGTGCTGTGTTGACTGTCTGCGGTTTCACATTAATTGCACAGCTGCATTGGCATGTCTGCTTAGGCCGCGTCAACACGAGCTCAGCTGAGGCCTCTTTCCTCTCAAGTCATATGACAATGGGGTGATTTCCCTACAAACCTCTTGCTAACTCTCCTCTTGTGTGCGTTTTCCTTCCCCCTCACTGCATCAGAATCTGGAAGAGGGTGTGGACAGCCTGTCCGAGTCAGCCAATCACATGCTGCTCCCGCCAACCACCAGTCTGGGAAACCTCTCCTCATTGGACATCACCAACGATGAGGAACTGCCCACAGATCCCAGCAACTCCTCTGACACGCAAGAAGAGAGTGAGTGTTGTTTGGGTGAACAAACCACCCCAAGAACCCAGTGAGATTTAAAAAAAAAAAAAGTGTGAATTATATGAATATTAGATTAGAATACATTGTTTTTTTTAAACATTGTGTTATTTAATTTGAATTATGTCCTTTTTTAATTGAGTGAACTACAAATCAGGGAAAACACTACACTCATTTGTTATGAACTTGCAGCCAAGCTACTATCAGATCAGGGTACCAGTGTTTAAAAAAAAAAAAAACTACTTTAAGGACTTTAAAGTCATGGGATTTTATGCTGTTCTACTACTTTGAAACTCTATTCGCTATACGTGTAGTGCCCAGAGATGGGGACTCAAGTCTGAAACTCAAGTTGCACTTAAGTCGCACAAACAGCTGACTTCAGACTTGACTTGCGACTAGACCCAAAAGACTTCAGACTTGACTCGAGCTTCGAGACTCATCAACAACCTGTTTTCATGCAATTATTGCTTTTTAAATCTAAATGTATTCATGTATTTCTATTTTTTTATTGGCACATATATGTTGGGGAAACGTATGACGAGCTGCATGTCCCCTACCCATAACACATGCACTATGCCTTATGTGCGTGCACTCACATATAAAAAAAAAAAAAGCATTGACAATGGCGACACAAAGTCCTCCCGGAGTTGTGCCTTTTGTCATTAGTTTTGCTTTCAATAACTTGGTAAACAGTGGCAGTAAGCGAACAGCTACATGCAAGGTGTGTGGGACCAAGATAAATGATGCCAGATCAACAACGTCGAACTTCATCAGGCATCTCAAAACGTACCCAGATAGGTCAGTCACTTGTTAATGTGAAAGATACGTTAACATTTAGCATACATCGTCACAGGTAACGAGCTAACCATCGCAAAGTGTTTGTGCTAATGCTGGGAACAGGCAAATTGTATCTTTAAAGTTGTATCCATATGATGTGACAGACTTAGGTTAATATTTCACCAGGTCCGAGGGCTAGAGGGATGTGTTAACAATACTGTGTTAGGGACATCAGGTGGCCAGAGACTTGAGACTTGGACTTGTGGCAAAAGACTTGAGACTTGACTTGAACTTGCCCCTCAAAGACTTGAGACTTGACTCGGACTCAAGGTCAAAGACTTGAGACTGGACTTGGACTTCCAAAAAATCTTCTGTTCATCTCTGGTAGTGCCCTCTTAATTAACTGGGCTCAGTTAAGGTTGTTAGCTTTAATCTGACTGTGAACTAAGCTTGTCTTTATAAATGGTGTTAACGGTTATTATAATTCTATTATTTCCCCTTCCTCCTGATCTCTGTGAACGATGCATGGATTAATCTGTTCTTAAATAAATAAGTCCTTTGGAAGTTAATGTAGGTTTTTTTTGTCAGATTGTCAGATGAGTAACCTAAAATTGCCTCCAAGATGACAAGATTGTGATATGCCTGAATGGAGGTTTAAGTACAGATAGCATACTTTCTTAGCAGATGTTAATGTGTAAACCAGAACTCAGTGGGCCTTCTTCACCCATTCCCTTGAATTATTTTGGCAATGAAATCCTAATCACGGCTAGAGTTAAGTGTGATTATTAAAGTGTCAAGTGTACCTTTTTAAAACAAACGTACGCATGAGTCTTAATGTTGACATACAATGGCAAAAGTTTTAATTTACCCTTTTTTTATTTTAATTTTTTTATTTTTTTAGATGCATTTCTAGAACGAGAACCTGCACAGGATTTATAACTCAGGACAAAAACGGGGATAAATGTTTAACCCTAAAAATATCGATTCAAAATCAAATCTAAAGAAGGTTAATCATTTCTGTTTTCTTCTCGACTTTTAGGTGAGGTGGAGTCGTTCTGCGCTGACCTGAGCGGGCGGCTGCACATCAACGCGGTGGTCCGCATCAGTGTAGACAAGCTGCATGACCTGCTATTCTCTGCTGACACACACTTCATCCAGCACCTCTTCTCCCAGCGACACTTTACTGGTAGGTAAAACAAACACAAATAGGATTGTCAAAACAATTTTTCTTCATGGTCAAACAACTCTCATTGATTTTTAAGGATGGAATATTAAGGCACTTTTTGTTTTGGGTCATTTAACCTGTGTTTGAAAGATCTCTGTGAGCTCTTTCTCATGCTGCGAAACTTTGTTTAGCGTTGATAATGAGGTGATCTTCCTACATTGCCTAGAACACATTAGACAGAACTTGTATTAACTTGTTTAATTTGGGCAAGAGAGCAAGTTTTTCCTGTTGAAACGGTGACAGTTGGAGCCCATTGTTTGTTGTAGGCTGTTGTCAGTGAAATAAAAGACACTTATTACTCATTCTTTGTGTCTGTCCCTGGAACCTGATGTTTGCTGTTAATGTTGATACTGGGATATTTGGTGCACTGCAAGCATCTGTTTGTGTTGTTGCCACATTGTTAGTTATTAGAGCCCGACCGATGAAGGATTTTTAAGGCCGATATCGATACAAATATTTGGTGATTTAAAAATCCGATTATTTAAAAAAAATAATCCAGAAACACGTTACAAAACAAACTGATTTCCCTAAGATTAGTTATTTGTAGTTATTTATGAGTCCTCACTAAAATAATATGATAATGCAGTTTAGAAATAAACTTGTTTGTTTTATTGTCACAACACAACAGAGGAACATCAAAATATATTAAAGTTTTGATAAATAAAATGTATAAAAATACAAACTTAAGATATGAAACTTAAAGTCCTTTGAACAATAACAACAACAAAAAATCAGATTTGCCAACAGGGACGTTGTAGAGCGTCCTCTGGTGGACAAACTATGCAACGCCAACACTCATAACATGGTTGAAGGGTGTTTCGTCCGTTTGTATTTTATTTTTTAAATATTCATTTATCGGCCATTATAAATGCCGATACCGATAGTTTGGAAAATGCCTAATATCGGCCCGCCAATGTATCGGTCTGGCTCTATTAGTTATCCAGTAGAATAAGAAGAATACACCTGCAAAAACCTCAACTTGTCATCTTTTAATCCGTGGAAACATGTTTTTGATGATGTATTTCCTTTCTAAAAAGTTTTGTTGCTCTTATGAAGCAGCTGTAGTACTAATCCGTCCAGCTGATAAATACAAATGTAGTGAAGTCCCCCATCCCCGAAAGACATGTTGTAGCCCACTAGATTGTGCCACTAATGAGCGGGCCACACTAGCTGTTCACGCTGTGTTAACCACCCTCCCTTACTGGTTCTTATTTTCTTTGCCACTCTGTATTTTCATTCCCTGCTTTGTGACTTTACAGCATTTTTTTTATTTGATAGACTGATGCTTAAGGTCATCTTTGCATAAACGCTGTGTATACTTTGTACTTTGTTCTGTAGTAGTTTAAATGACGGAAGTGAAGCTGTGGAGTTGATTTGGCCAGTGGCTACCCCAGTTGGAAGCCCAGCCCGCTTGGGAACATTGTGTAGCTCTAATTGGGGCATTTCTTTCTTCTTTTCTTTTCTTTATTTTTTTTTTTTTGAAGGAGTGTGGATCTCTGTTTCTCTCTCTCTCTCTTTCCTTTCGACCCCTCTGTCTCTCTTGGTCTCTCTCCTTTTGATTTATTACATTCTCAACCTCTCTTGTCCTTTCTTATTTTTCAAAAAATCACATGGGACTTTTTGCATCTCGTGCTCTCTTGATTTGCTCATGTTCTTTGTCTCTTTTTCTCTCTCTCTCTCTCTCTCTCTCTCTCTCTCTCTCTCTCTCTCTCTCTCTCTCTCTCTCAGACCTATCGGTGGGTGAATGGCAGCACGACAGCAGCAGTGGGAGTACCAGCCGTGTGCTTAGCTACACCATCGCCCTCAACAACCCCCTTGGCCCTAAAACTGCTCCTGTGGTGGAGACGCAGGTCAGTCCTTGACAAACACCGGCTTTTTTAAGTTGAATTATTTAGCCCATTGGCACACAGGCTTTTCTAAAGGTAAATAACTGATACAGAAACACTGTTTTTGTGTATATCATAATGTAACATCTGCTCAGACCAAGTCATTGCTGCAATACAATTAAAACTATAACTTCATCAGTCCTTCAGTTTTTTCCCCTTCAAAGCATTTAGATTTATCTTTGTTTTCAGAATCAAACAAGTTCTTGCTGCGATGCTATACTACTGCTACATTTAAACAGAGCAAAAACTGCCTGGTGAAATGTTGTGACATGTCATTGTTGTATATAATGTTCAAGTGTTTTTGCTTGAAAATGCAACGTGTTTTTTGTTGTAAAAGAAACGCACTGAAGGCTGTAAAATGGTGTCCTCATGGGGAGTAAAGGCGCAAATTTTCGAACTGTCTCTCCTGGAAGACATTCATAGTGTTTCAATCGGGTGTTCACATGAAAAGTGACAAATAGTTTTCGAGAGAAGTTCAAACCCTGCTTGCTTTCTCACCTCTACACAGCTGGCTAATCATAGTGTGAAGCGGGCGTGATCGTCAGATTGTCTGTTTCAGAAAGTTACAGAAATTGTCGTACACAGCTCCGCCAGTTCCGATGTCGGAAAGGTGTGGGGAGAGCAACAAGCCATTTTGGTGAAGCATACTGGTGCCTTTACAGCAGTTAATTCAGCCTAAGAAGCCACAACTAGCAGCCATGTCTGTCAGTAGTATGCATTTGTTATGTATCAGAGGAAACCAAAGTTTGCATACCATTAACTATGCACCTCCACTTTACCACCTGCATCCAGACGTTGCATAAAAGCAGCGCCCGGGGCGAGTGCTTCGTGGTGGACTCGGAGGTCATCACCTCAGGCATCCCCTACCAGGACTACTTCTACACTGTCCACAGATACTGCCTCACCTCCATCAACAAGCACAAGAGTCGGCTCAGGTAGGTTTGTTTTTGTTGTCTTATTGGGGTAATCACTGTGGGTGGGATTTATTTTGGGAACTTTGAGCTCACCCATTGAAAACCACAGTCAAAACAGAAGAGCCACACGTGAAAGTCATACTCTCCTCTCATGTTGAATGCTTTGCTTTCCTATGAGAGTTTGTCTATTTCATGACTGTTACTGAAGTGTTGACTATATTCAAGATATGCGTTTCTTACATGTGCTGGACTAAACAACTGTTGGCACAGATGTTGTACTTTCTGTCTTTGACTCAAAGTATATTTTTATTTTTTGATATTACAGTTGATAATTCACGGGCTAGATAAAGGGCAGAGAAAGCTGATGATAATAATGATGATTTTTTTTTTTTTTTTACTAAACACGATATGAGGATAAAGAGCAGCACCACGTGTTATAGAAGCTATTAACATCAGTGGGGGTATGAAGTGAATAGGTTTAATGCTAAATATATGCTGTAGTGTTCTGAAGTACAAAAGGAACACTAAAGTCAAACTAGAGAGAGAAAGAGATGTTGACACATAAAATATGATGCAAACTGTAGTTGGTGGTGGTTAAGTCCCTCAGCATGGGGACCAGAAACTCTCCTATGAGTTAATCCCATCAGAGCTTTCTTTCCCTTTGTTTCGTCGAACGTCCCTTCCTGATACTTAAAACAAAAGTCAGTCCTAACAATAAACACCTACTGGTGCTATGGCTTTTATTTTTATTACTTTTCTTTTCTCACTTCTGCAGACATTACTGGCTAAACATATTGTATTTTATTATTTGACTTGATGGCACATCAGCATATTTCCAGTACAAGTACAGTGGGTCTATGTATGTCAGCATCTCATGATCAAAGAGCAAGGGCATCTTTCTTGGTATTTTGTCACATGGAGAAAAGACAGAAATGTATTCACTGAAAGTAGCCTCAATAGACTATTATATAGAATATTATGCAATGATGCTGCAAGACTGTCTCAATGTCTGCTTCTCAGGAGCTCTTTCAGTAGTTTTCTTTATTTGGAGCCTTTTTCCACTAATAATCTGAGTGCAATCCAGTCTGTATAAAGGTTTTTAGGGTAATTTTGGTTGGCAGTCCGTAGGGACTGGAGTACTGATTTAATAATGCCAGAGCAAAATAGAGCAGGTTGAATTGTCCTTATGAAAAACATGAAACTTTGTAAACACATTAGATTGTCTATATGTATTTTAAGCAGGTTTTGTTTGATTGTCCTCTGCCCAGAGTTTCCTCAGACATCTGCTACAGGAAGCAGCCGTGGAGCCTGGTGAAAGCTTTGATTGAAAAGAACACCTGGAGCGGCATTGAGGAGTACTACAGACATATGGGTGAGTCACATGCTCGGCCTCTTTCAGTTTATCTCTGTATACCCACAGCTCGTGGATACTGAACTGACCTATATTCAGTCCTATTTCCCTTTTGTAAATAACTGAACAAAAGTAAAGTGAAACTGCGTAAACAGCACGCTCTTGACACGAAAGCCAAATGCACGGTTTCATGTTGCTGACACAAGATCACTTCCTATTGTCCGTTTGTGTGTTGTAGCCTGAATATGTTTGCAGGCATCATGGATCCCTATTAACAATATTTGTGAGAGGGATGATGAGAGTCTGTTCATGTGGTCCATGGTTTATGTGTATTTAGATTTGACAGATAAACCTTTTCTGTTTTGACAGATCAAGGCTTTTAAAAACTAGGAATGGTGGTTAGAACACTACCTGAGCTTCAGTATCAATACCAAAATCATTTTTGATAGCTTGATATGTATTTAAATTCCCCCTTCACTCCAACATGTGTTCTGCTTATTGTTAGTTCACTTGACTTGAGCTTTACTGTGCAGAATGAACAATCTTATATCCAGTTGTTAAACTTTTGAAATGAAAATATATGCATACTTAATAGATTATTTAAACATTTATTGTTAACGTTTATTGTTTTTACACAGTCATACAAGAACTTTGGCCACATAATACCCACACATACTTAAAATTATCTAAAAATATTACCTAATAAAGCAATTTCTGGTCAAAGAATAAAATACCAAGAATGGAACCAAGTTTTTAGCATTTTGTACAGAACTTGATACACTGTGATACTGAAGTGCTACTTTTTCCTCATTTGCTCAGTACTTACTACTTTCCTCAAAATGTGTTCCGATTGGCTATTAGCCATGTTTAGGACATGTTGGGACAGTTTGGAAAGAGAGCCATTATTTGTCCCTTCACCTGACTTTCCTGTGTATTTGAATTCCTCCATCCATTTACTTTCCCACATGCAGAGAGCGAGGTGAGCAAGCTGGAGACGCTAATGCAGACCGAGGTTTCCGTGGTTACCACAGGCGAAGCAGTGGGTGCAGACGCTGCCAAGACCCCACCGGCCCTGCGCCGGCGCAAACGCACCTGCTCTCGACGGCAGGGCGACAAGGAGCGAGAGAGGGAGGGAGGAGGCATGGGCAGCGGAGACCGAGGGGACAGAGGAGTCGGAGAGGAGAGGGACAGGAGGGACGCCAGTAAGTCAGCCAGGATACAGTTGTTGAGAAGTCACTTTTGGGACTTTCAATCTTTGCCACCAATGTTAAAGCTCATGCTCTCTAGCAAAACAAAAAGCCTGAATCGATTTTCTGTGCAATACTACCCTCTAGTGATTCTGTTTGGTGTGACTTTACAGAAACGGAAACCTCGCTCCTCCAGGGCACCCTTTAAAACACTGCTGGGCCTAATTTACTAACACTAGCACAGTTTGCGCTGCGTCTGTTTATGCGAGTTCGGTAATAGCGCACGTTATGCTTCCACATTTTGCGTAGTATTTATCAACACTGACACCCATCAGGCAATCGGCGTCTTTCTCCACCCACTATACCGTAAATTGCGCTGTAGCAAAGCGGTACTGGTGCTATGATATGGCTGAGTGCAGACTGCGATATATTCCCACTGCTGATGCTATGACTGTTTGAAATGATCCTGATGCCAATATTTGTAATGTAGCGAGGAGTTTAACAACTGCTGGAATGGGATGTGAACGCTGAGTGGGAGATTCAATTTCATCTTTGAGTACTTCCAGTAACTCTAATATTGCACGGCTGCTTGATCTGTAACGCTAAATGATGTTGTGTTCACTGACAAAGTGTGATTCTTGTGTTAAAAATATTTTCAGTCTCGTCTATGTCTTCGTCTTGCTCAAATTACTGTTGCCATTTCACCAGCGGCATAAAGGTCTACGAGGAAACTCGACTGCGGCTGGTTTAGACCTGCTTTTAAGAGGCGGAGAATTTCCCCCGCAGAATAGAGGCGCTCTTACTGACAGTCTTTGTAAATACCACAGAATATATAATTAGGTGCACTTTGCGCTTATCCTCCCACCTTTTTGGGTGGAACTCCCACTTTCCCCACGACCCTCCCACGAATGCATATTGAAAGCGCAACTTGTCTCTTCTCGCTCATGTGGCAGACAATCTGCGATTTTACCCAAGTGCGCCCTGTTTGTAAATAGCCCGCATCGGTTACGTCGGTTTTGCGACCAATTAGCGCCTGGAAACAGGCGCAAACGGCTTGATAAATCTAGCCCTGCTGTGTCTTCATCAGAGTCAACCTGGAATAGGTGTACTTATCACTGGATACTCGGTTGAACAGGTTTTTTAAGGGTGGGAGTTGTCATAGTGAATCAAACAGTCTTTCATCCTTGAACATAATTGGATTTCAAAGAAATAAGAGGAATTTTCAGACAATGTCTTGGACTTAGAAAGAAGGGGGAACTGGTCAAATTCATAAATAACATTTTTAATAAAGTTTTTTTTTTTTTTTAGCTGTTTTGCCTTGTGGAACTTTGAAATGAAAATGACTTGGAAGCAGTAGTTGGTTATCACTGTTAGAAATCAAATATACATTAAAAACGCACTGATCACTAAAAAACCTGTCCTGTATATTTTATTTTTTAGGTGCTCCATATATAAAGCTGGGAGAACGTTCACGTGGTGGAGGACCTAACAGTATATCCACCATCCTCCTCATCGTCAGCTTCATGTAAGTTCAAGCATGTGTGTGCGTGCGTGTGTGTCAAATCATTTTACTAGAATGTTGAATAACAACAATAAAGTTGTACAATCTTTTACTTTGTGTCAAATCAACGAAATATAATTTCCTTTTAAAAAAAACTTGATCTATCCTCCCATCTTTTCATAACAGTTAACTAGGTAATACAATTGTGTGTGGGTGTCATTGAGTCCTTGAATAACTGCAGCCTTTCTAAATCCTTGGTGTCGCTTCTGGTTGTTTTAACTCAAGGTTGTTTGCAGCATGTTTTATTTTCTACTGTACGCTGATCATATGAATCTTCATCGCACGCACAATAAGTTACTTTGAACGGAGAGGAGCGTTTCTAAATAGAGATTATGTTCTATAAAAGGTACTTTCTGAGTGTATGGAATGAGTACAGTTTACACATAAAAGCATGTGTGTCCTTGCATGTGGTTCTCCTCCTTGGTAATACAGTATGTGCTTTCATCTATTGTGTAGTCAAACTAAAATGAAAGGAGTCTCTGTCTGTCCTTCGATTTTCTCGACAACCCTTCTTCCGATCGACTTCACACTTGGCGGGTGTATTGTTAAGGAAGTGCAGTCTTGAGAGGGGTGCTCTTTGGATCTAAGGGACATTTATTAGTAGTGTGTTATTTACACACTGTGTAGTGTATTGAGAGGGGACCCCCTTTTAACTGCCGCTGCCGAACGACAGGCTGGGTACAGCTCACGCTCCGTCGCTCGCTACGGTACATTCAAGATCAAATGAAGAAAGAGAGACCGGAGGTGTTACATTGTAGCGATGTCGAACATTTGCAGCATCAGTGATGTAACTTTCAGAATGAACCATTTTCTCCCCAGAAATAACCTGGTCCCAAATAGCTAGCTGTTACCAAAGAAACATATACTAAATGAGGGTCCATGTTGTGTCCATTGCTGAGGGACACAACTATGTCATGGGCCGGTGTGTTGCTCAGGACTAGGGCTGGGTACCAAATTCAATACTTTTTTAGGCACCGACTGAATTGCCTCTGAAGTATCACGTGTCAAAAAATGCCTCGTCATTCAATACCTAAGGAGTAAATCTCATCAGCGTCAGTGAGCCAATAGGCATGCAGCAGGCTTCTACCAAGATCTAATAATGCTGGTGATTGGCTGTCTAACGTTACATGTCGTAGAGGCAGGCAGGAAGAACTCTAAGTTACACACAGAGACTGAGCTGACGTACAGTAGTGGGAGCTGAAAAATAAATAAAAAGATTTATGTTGAAAGTTCTTTTTTGTTTTATAAAATTGGTATTGAAAAAAGTATCGTTTAGGAACCGGTGTCAAAGTCACGGTCGGAAAATGTTTTGAACGATACCCAAGGAAGCGCAGTTTTGAGTGTGAAGTTGTTTGGATGAGCAGTTCTCGAGAAAGCTGCAAGCGACAATACTGTAGTCCAGGTAATCGGCCCGTTCCAAACTGCCACATTTTGAACAGGCACTGCACTTAGTTATGTGCAATATCATGAGTTACTTGATCAAATCTCTGGTTTGATTTGTATATTTTTTTTACTTTGGGTTTCTGCTGTCTTGGTTCTATCCACGTCTGAATGCTCCCTCATTCAGACACGTTGGATATCGATCTTCTGCATACTAACAGCATCACAATGCCTTTCTTGCTATTTCTCTTCTTTCTCCTTCCTTTCTGCAATACTTCTTGAATAGGATCTGTATCAGGTTCGTATGAGAGGCTTTGATTTTTTTTACCACTGGCTGCAAAAATAAGAATTATGTAAATGATAAAGGAAAAATCCACCCTTTTAAATACTCTTCACGTGCACTCTAATTAACCATGAAGCACATTTTTTGTTTTTTAATTCTTTCATACAAATGTGACTGCTGGAGTGAATTTTAAATCCGTATTTTGTTGTCACCAACATCCAAAGGACTTGAGAGACATTTGCTGTAGTTTTATATCAACACACAACAACTTCCATGTGTATGTTTGCCACTCTGCCATTCAGTTTTGCTTTGTATTCAGTCTACAAATCACCTTTTTAAGTCATCTTAACACTTGTAGTTTGGTTAGTTAGTTTGGTTACTTGAGAAATGAATCAAATTCCGGTGACTGAAAGCAAGTAATGCAGCACTTTACTGTATCTTATGATTTAGTGTGTGTGTGTGTGTGTGTGTGTGTGTGTGTGTGTGTGTGTGTGTGTGTGTGTGTGTGTGTGTGTGTGTGTGTGTGTGTGTGTGTGTGTGTGTGTGTTGTGTGTGTGTGTGTGTGTGTGTGTGTGTGTGTGTGTGTGTGTGTGCACGTGCAGTAGGACAAAACCTCACCACATCTCTGTTTTTAACTTTTTTTTTTTTTTTACTTTCTTTTCAAAAATCTTTTTATTGATTTTCAACAAAAAGGCATTGCACAATGTTCTCGCAATGGCAGGTCATGTTCTTCCGCATACAGACCACGAACTTCCACTCCCACCCACCCTAGCCGGTCATTAAGCAAACCAAAACTTAGCACACAGTAACAAACTGAATGAAAGAAAAGCTGGTTGCAGATGTGACTACAGTGACCATAAGAGATGGTAATCTGGTAATTACAATAGCTATATGAGGAAGAAAAGCGTAAATGACTACATTACAAGTGTCCCTGAGCAAGACACTGAACCCCTGAAGTTGCTCCCTGGATGCTGTATGTATAGCTGTCCACTGCTCCTAATACTTAAGATGGGTTACAATGCAGTAATTGGATTTCACTACATTGTACTGCGTGTATGTGACGAATAAGAATAAGTACTTACTCCAGCACCAAGATAGGTGTGGCAATGCAAGACTAAGTGTAAGCCGTAAATGTAAATGGACTGTTTTTATATAGGGCTTTTCTAGTCTTAACGTCTTTAACATAGTACAGGAACCACTCACCATTCACACACACTGTTAACGTTACTTTCATCGAATATAAGTGCAAGTTCATCGAGATCTGGCTCGAGAACAGCAAATTTAGTACTGCCCTAAAAAGCCACCAGCGTGCGTGCGCGCGCACACACACACACACACACAGTTCTGTGTAGTCATATTTAGTGGAACGTTCATGTTATATGTGAATAAATTCACTTACTTTGCAAATAGGCCAATTCTGGAATTTTCCTTCATACCCTTCACACTTTTTGGTATGTGAAATAGGTCTTAAATTGCATCCATAATGGTCTTAAAAAGACCTTAATTTCACTTGTGAAACCTGCAGAAACCCTGTACAGTAATGTGTGATTGTTAAGTCTAGAAAGTACTTCTTATTCATGTATTAAGTTAGAAATATTTATACTGTTATGAACAGGAAACAAAAAATACAAGACCAGTAAAATATTCCGCTGAGGAATGAAACATGTACAGAATGACCGGAATAGTTGTTTGAAACATTAACATTTGTGACGGGGTGGATTTCTCCTGCAACGAAATAACATTGTGTTGTGAATAAGTGCTGGGTTGTGATTGAAGTGACAAACACTGAAATATTTCCGTCTTACTGTTGATATCTTACTGTTCTCTCTCTTGTTGAAGCATTTTCACTGTTTTTGAGCCTTTTCATAGCAGTCTGTAAATTAGACACTTGTCTTGTCTCTCTGTCCCCGTCAGTCTGGTGGTGCTGGTGGCTCTCAACATGCTGCTCTTCTACAAGCTGTATGCTCTGGAAAGAGCGGCCCATACACTGGAGACATGGCACTCCTATTCTGTTGCTGACAGGTAAAAACACCGCACTCTTTTCCATACAAATACAGACTCTGTTGTGGTGTTAATTGGCGTGTGGTCTGAGACTGAGTTATTCTTGTGGGCTCTGAGGTGGGAAATATCCCTCAGAGTATTAAGTTATTGCATAGCAACAAATCCTCTCTTGCCCTTTTTGTAAGGCAAGTTGATGAGTAGATAAAATGCTAATTATTTTTATCGATATTAACAGCAGATCGCATGATATGTGAAAGGCGAAGAAGAGCTATCCCGCGACTCTACGCAGCATTTTGACGTCTTTCAGCTCACACCTTTGGTTTTCACGGCCCGCAAGTTCACTGTTTTGGTTCACTCTTACTTGTTCTCCTCAGCGTTGTTTTTGGCTGTTTTTAAGCAAAACCGTACACTACCTGCTCGGCACCAAACAGCAGACAGACACAGTTAGCTACTAGCTGGTGAGCATATTGGAGCATTTAGCAGCTAAAAAGCCATATATTTCCCTCAGGAGTTGGTGGAGACCAAAAAACAGCTAAAAGATAGTGAAAATAGTGGCCAAGGAATCGGTTATTTTCAAGTTTAAGAAAACGTGACTACACTGTAACTAATTTGAATAACTCTGCTCTTTTCTTGTTCTCTCCTTTTCCGTCTTCCACCTTCCTCTCCTCAGTCCTTTGCCCCAGACAGCTGGAGAGTGGGCTCAGGTCTTGCAGCTTCAAAGGCAATTTCACCAGGCTCAGCTCAGCAAGTGGCAGCAGATCCTGCAGTCCTCCGTCACGCTTCTCGACCAGGTGTGTGCGCGTGTTTTGTTTGTGTGTTTTTATGTTACTCATGTGAAGTGAAATGCTTGAAGTGCACCTCTGCCGGGACCAGTCAACAAGAAAACTCATGCGTCACACAAACCGCTTGCGCTCAAACTGTGCTGGGTCGTCACTGCATTATGTAATCTGGTATTTCTCACCCGACCCCTCTCTCCCCCTCCCCCACCACCCCCTCCATGTTTATCTCCCAGATGAAGCAGTCTTTAGAAAAGCTCCACCGGGGCATCGTGGTCCCAGAGGTGCAGCAGGATCCCCCCGATGACACCCTCACACCCTCAGAGTCCCCGACTGAGGCCTGAGCCGCGCCCCCCCCACCCCCGACTGTCTCCCATCTCTGAATACACCCTGGTAGACTAGAAAAGGGGCACACAGTTTGCTCTTTCCCTCATTTCCAAATCGAACAAAAAACCAGGAGTGGGGACATGCAGGGGGACTGCATTACCCACAATTCTCCTCGCCTGACTGACTTGAAATGGCGACGTTCGCCTTCCACCTCAACCAGTAACAACTTCGGTGAACTCATTCAGACTGGAAGCTATCATGACGACAGCAATAATTGACCTGCAGCTGCAAGTCCCCTGTACGTAGTGAATGGAAACAGGCCACTGGTGGGCCCATTCAGACCATCCACTCTTCAAGAATCATAGAGACATTTCAAAATGGCTAGCCGCTTTTCAGAATAACTTTAAATCAGACCTCCTTCATTTTCAGCACCCCACGTTTTATGACTATCACAGACTTCAGTTCCTCTTCTGACATTGCAACATTTCATAGGGATCAGTGATTCTGAAAAGTGGGAGCTCTTCTTCCTAGTCCTGGGAACAGTTTAGATACCTTTGCCTCTATAGTGAACGCCTGCTGAAACAAAAAGTGTGGGGGTGGTGGGGGGGGGGGCGCCACCTGCTGTGTGGATGTGACAAACACCCGAAAAAGAGAGAGGAGAGGGAGCAGGATGCCTTTTCTCACTCTTTCCGTCAGGGATTTGTTCCTCCATGTCCGAGTCGAGCCCCAAAGGCTGTGAGTTCTCCACAAAAGGGGGATGAGGAACATTTCAACACCAGACACTTGACACTAGTTTTAGATGTAAGTTATTCATCTGAAGATGAATCTCAAACACCATCCCACTCCTCCCAGTCCTTTCGGGGGGGTTTTTAAATCTTTTTTCAAAATCAGTGCGTTGGGTCATTTGTTAGGACAGCAAGCTGCGTCTGACTGGACTGTTACAGTATTTATTATTACCATTGACTTTTGATCTGAAGTCCTGTCCTGCTCTGAAGAAGTCATTCGGTGGGTATTTTGTGCTCTGATTTGCTGTTGCAGTGCGGACCAAGAGGAGCTACACGAGAATGATTACTGGTCACAGCAATAATGACAATAGTGATGCTAGTACTTTTTGAATGTTTCAAACAAATTAGTATATAATATTAATAATGTTGAATTGTTGTGTGAATGTGTGTAGAGGCAAGTGGGGGAAAAAAAAAAACAAGCAACAGATTTTGACTGACAGATGTGTGCGTGCGTGCGTGTTCATGAGGAGTCCTCAATGTTTCAGATGTTACATTTTCATATTTCTTGAGTTTTTTTTGTTTTTTTTTGGGGCGGGGGGAGATATTTCCTTTTTGGTTTGGTTGCTCACTCATTGTATCACAGAGCCAGACATTAACAGTTCAGGATTTACCGTAGACTTGATCAGGTGGAAACCCGAAATACCAGAACAGTTGGCTAGTTCGTTGTCCAACAGGGACGGACGCTTCAAAACAAAAGGACCAACCAGAACTTTGTAGGCCCGGGTGAAGAAAAAGGGAATCAGTTTTGCAGTATTGTTTTTTTTTTTTTTTTGTGTAAGATTAATTTGACTCACTCTCTTTTTATTCAATTCATTTTCTATCTTTATTATTTTGTCATTTATTTTCAGCCTTTCCTCTCCATCCACTCGACTCTGGCCTCTGAAGATGTGAAAACATCTCATCCATCTGTATTCCCTCTTTGTTTTTTCTCCTTCTCATCACTCAACCCCACTCTTCCTCTCTTTCCTCTATGTGCTCTTCCCCATCACCCCTCTCTCTCTCTCTCTCTCTCTCTCTCTCTCTCGGTTTCACTGAAAATGGCGGCTACAGAAGCATGTGGGCCACGCTGTGCATGGCCATCCGCGGATAACAAAATGGTGTAATATTTATTGCGGGAGGGGGGAGGGAGCGGGTCTGGGACAGAATGAGAGAGAGAGATGGAAGAGGAGCAGGGATGATAATGTACTGTAAAGATGTGATTGTACACTGCACCATGGAGAGAAATGAAAAGTTCTAAAACATGCAACAACTCCTCGCTCATCTTTGAGTCTGTGTGTCTTTAGCTTTTAAAAGATTTGGGTCAGTGGATTGTGGTGGAACTGTTAACGTTCGCTATTAATTTATCTGTTATTTGTTACTGTCTTTTACAATATCCCAAAGCCCAACTTGACATTTAAATAGCTTGTTTTGTCCAACAAACTGTCTAAAAAATAAATAAATAAAATAAAATCATTTTTATATAAAAGAAGAAAGAAATCTTCACAGTTGAGCAGCTGGAACCAGAGGAATGTATTACTCAGGTAATCAAATAATAAAATAGTTGAATTCATTAATTGTTTCAGCTCTAGTTTTTTAATCAGCATTATAGTCAAGTTTGAGTCTGGTAAACCTTTAAAAAAAAAAAAATCTGATTTCAGACACCTCTGATGTTTGTCTTTTTTATTTACTAAATGACAGAATTGTATTACTTTATTTGCGACTATGTCTAGAGTCATTGTTTAGTCTAGGAAATGTCATAAATAATAATAATAAACATAATGTTCAGGCAGTGTCCTCATTTAGGATCCTAGTGGCCCTGAAGGTAGAGGCTCCTACTATTAAGATAAGATGCTGAACAACATACCAGGTTAAAACAAACAAGCTGCTCCTAACTTTGACCCCTCTGTTAATACCTTTCCAAAGTCAAAACAGGCAGGTAACCAAATGCTTGTATAGTTAGAGCTTTTATAAGAGCCTGATAGGATACAAGATGTGTTAAATCATCAGAAGTGTTAAATCAGCAGTTCTTCCCCACTCAAGCTTTTTCAAAAACAGCTTCTGTCTATTTTAGTACTTCACTCAACCCCCCCATAACATGCCTTCTTTCAGACTAGTGGAAAGGAAACACATTTAGGAGTTTACAGTATTTACTACACTTTTTGTCTATTTGAGTCTGTATATTTCTTTTATATTTCTTTAAAGGCTGTTTACTCAAAAGGATTTTGAGAATTTTTTTTCTCCAGACTCTGAGCCAGAAATCTCCACTTCAGTAGCACTTACATGCAGCAAACTTTCCAGTTTTTTTCATACCTATATTCTGAAGGTTTTTACAGAGGGGGTTTGTTCATGTATAAATGGATTAATATAACATGTTATTCCATAAAACATATTTATGGCTGAATTTTCTGATTTATGCAGTGATAAAAAGAGATATCCAAAGTCCCCTCTGTAAAAATATTTGACTCTCATATGTCAGCAGAATGAAATAAGAATTTTGAACCTGACTTTTGTCAACGTTCAGATTTCTGTTCTGGAAATGTATGTAAATCAGCGCATATTTTATTAGATGATTTAAACCTAACATTTTAGAAAACCTGTGATACAAAAATAATTGTCTTAATGTAGGTAATCAACTGGGGAAGTGTCATGGTGATATATATTAGTTTAAACTTTCACCATAACTTAACCAGATGGCTTACTATGTGATCCCGTGATTCTCGCCAGCTGCCAGGCAAGGTAAGTAGTCTTGCCTTGAAAAAACTAATTTGCTCATTTGTGTTTTTTAGACTAAATCTATGTATTGCCTACTTTTTAAATAAAAAAAAAGTGAAGGCTGTGTGAAATTTAGAAAAATGCAACTAAAATATTTTTTTTCCCTCTGATGTCTGGACATCATTTTTTGAGGGGAGAGAAGGGATGGATTGGGGTATTTCTAAAATCTTGGCTACGAGCCTGACTGTGATCAACACTTTTCATCACGTAGTAAAATGCGTCCATCTGATTGTCCTGTACAAGTTAAAAAATATATTTGTTAATACTTAATAACCATAAACCCAGCTGAGCAAAGATAAAAGTACAGGTGTTGTTCAGTCAGAGCAAATGAATATGTATTATGTATAAACATATAATTGCTGGTGTTAAATAAAAACATAATTTTTTTGCCTTCAATCAACCGGTTTTACAAACATAGATGGAAATGAACTTAAAGTGTGAACTGAAGATTCATCAGGCTGAAGGTCCCTGACACCAACACATTTACCATTTATTTAAGAACAAAATAATTCAAGTGAGACATGGCCGATTTTTCTCATGAATTTTATTTTTTCCTGGGTGAATCGCTTTTTATTTTGTGCCAAGCAACATTTCGACACCTACACATGAAGAGGAAACTGCAGTTATATCCGTAGTAAGCAGTGTGTATCACTGCTTGAATGGAGGAGGTGTTGCTTGTTTTATATTTTTCTTTACTTTTTTACTTTTTATTAGCTTGTATCTCATTGGACATGTGTGTTGGTACTGTACTGTGCTTCTTCCATCAGTATGGAGTATTCCATAGCATGGAGCTATTCTGTATTAATTCATGAGTTTGTCTGTGTTCCCTTCTTCTCAGTGTCTCAAGATGTATCAAACTTACTTTTGGTAAGAAAGAGATTAACAGTAAAGATGCAGAACGGCAGTCTTTGGCTGCCATGTGGTGTTCACCGACCATCTCTGAAAGAGAAGCAAGGACAGCTGTTTTTACAAACACTTAAGGTTTGTAACGAAGCTTTGCCTTTTTTCTTTTTGGTTACCACTGGCTTCACCCTGGGAGGCACACTGGACAGGTTTTGTGGTACGTTTGCCCATGGCAGTTATAGGCTACATATATACAGAGATTTACCAAGCCCTTAAGACATTTGTGTGAAACATCAGTGGGAAAGCTAAAGGTGGCATGTTCATATCACTTCAGGTAAATTGGTGAAGTTGTTTTTTTGGCAATACTACAAATTGGTCATCAGAGGGCTTTCCATACAGTATGTCACACTTGGCTTCTGGTGCCATTTTTGCTCCTCACCATCCAAGTTTTTTAACAATACACAGCCAGTTTAAACAGCATAGTGGTCTGCTGAAAATGCTTTAATTAACAGGGAATCCCACTGAAATATCAATAGATAGAATATAGAACTATAAATATCTTTACATTGTTGTTGCACAACATTATTTTATGAGATTGTAGGAAAATACCGTTAAAAAAAAAAAAAAAAACATACTGTTGTCTGAGAAGTTAAGATAAAACAGTCCGAAAACATTAAAAACGTGAATGGATTCTAATAAGTTTAACCTATTTATGATGACTAATGATTGTATGTTCCTTTTTTTTTTTAAAGCGGATAACTCAAAACTCCCCAGACAGTCCAGTCAATCTAACTCAAAAAAGGGCCCAACCCAGGAGAAATTGCAATAGTAACGTTTCATAGTTTTTATTGATCCTAATACCCTCCTACATCATATATTAAAAGTATACCCTCATGGATTTAGTGGAACATAGTTTTGATGATTTAGAATGATGTGGTTTTGGGTAAAATACAGTAGTGCAAAAGGGTAACTTTGGTTATTTTTTACTAACTTGCATATATATATATATATATATATCTTCAAATGTTGATGTATAATTAAAAGCTGTTTTTATGTGCATGACAGCTTCGTAAACCCAAAAGAGTGAACACTGACAGCTTTTAGTTGGCTTTATAAAACCCTTATCGGTTACACACAGTGTGAAATAAATATGACACAACTGATTAAAAACTCTTAAAAACATGACTGAACATCAGAAGCATGATGTTGGTCATTTTGGTTAGCTCATAAGCATGCAGACAGTGTATATGCAATGTAGGCCTATAATATCTATACAAAATAACCTGTGCATACACAGTTCAACCCTCTTCCTCTGTCCCGTTGGACCACGACCTCATGCATCCCTCCTGACCCTCACAACCGGATACATTTCAGTCCTTTCCATCCTTCTGCCGAAAGTTACTTGAAAAAACTTCCATCTTTCTCCATCGTGTGGTTTGATTTTTCCATCATGTGGAAAGGATGGCAGGATTTGAGTGACGGTAAGAGGAGAGGGCATGAAAGTGTCAATGTGAGATTCCTCAAGGAAGCTTTCTTGAATTATTCCTCAACTTGAAGTGAAAAACATAAAACTGTCAGGAAAATGAATAATGTAAAAGACAGAAAGAAACATGCAGTAACACATCGTCAACTTTCTCAAAGCACAATTACGCTGATTTGGAAAGAACGCAAAACTTTATTTAGGTTCTAAATAAAATGTATTAAAGGTATGTCAAAGACAACACAACATAGGTGGGAATGAAAACTGTTAAATAGCAAGCGAAAAGCTTAAAATGCATTGACATGACATGTCATATATATATATATATATATATATATATATATATATATATATATATATATATATATATATACAGTACAGGCCAAAAGTTTGGACACAACTTCTCATTCAAATGCGTTTCCTTTTATTTTCATGACTATTTACATTGTAGATTCTCACTGAAGGCATCAAAACTATGAATGAACACATATGGAATTATGTACTTAACAAAAAAGTGTGAAATAACTGAAAACGTCTTATATTTTAGATTCTTCAAAGTAGCCACCCTTTGCTTTTTTTATTAATAAAGGAAAAAATTCCACTAATTAACCCTGACAAAGGGTCACCTGTGAAGTGAAAACCATTTCAGGTGACTACCTCATAAAGCTCATTGAGAGAACACCAAGGGTTTGCAGAGTTATCAAAAAAAGCAAAGGGTGGCTACTTTGAAGACTCTAAAATATATGACATATTTTCAGTTATTTCACACTTTTTTTTAGTATACTAATTCCATATGTGTTCATTCATAGTTTTGATGCCTTCAGTGAGAATCTACAATGTAAATAGTCATGAAAATAAACACATTGAGGTGTGTCCAAACTTTTGGCCTGTACTATATATATATATATATATATATATATATATATATATATATATATATATATATATATATATATATATATATATTATTTTTTTTTTTTTTTTTTTACTTTCAACCTAGTTCTCCCTTAGTGGTAGTAACAATAAAACAGGAATTAACACATTGTGTAAGCTCCATCTTTGTAAAATAAACAAGAAAGTACAAAGGAAAGCACAAGAAGAAACCGAATTCAGACATGAAAAATCCAGACTTACCAATGCTATTCTGCCACTTGAACACCTGCACAATTATCTTTACTTTCCGATGCTACAGCTAAATACTCCGCCCTGAAGGAAAGAGAGTGGTGGAAAGGAAAAACGGGTGGTTAAGAACAGTGAATCAGAATCATAAAAATATATCTATACAGTGAGGAAGAAGGAAAATGTTTGTTATTTTGAAAATAGCAGATTGATACAGATTCTGTCTCTGCTTTCTAAACCGTGTCAGAAAGGAAAAAAACAAAGGTGAAAGTGGTTGGTGGGAAGTAGGGGACATTTGGATGGCCCAGCAGGATATGGGAATGGACTGGCTCTGAAGAGAGGCTGGCTATGTTTTTGTTTGACTGTTTTGTGTTACTCACGCGCTCTCTCTCAAAGCTTCCTCTCCTGCCGCTGCAATCTTCCTGTAGCAGTAAATCATCTCAATTACGAGCCATACCTGCAGCCCGATGATGGACACATACATCATCACCTCAGACAAGATGGATGCCAGTCCCCTGGTGACTGCAGAGACAGAAAGGGAGATAAGGTAAGTCATGATATATCTGTGTGCTTATAGAAAGGAGGTTAGATTCAGTTGTACCATTAAAAGGATGAGTCAAAAGTCATGACCTCCTGTCCTGAATTACAGTGTCATAATTCATCTCTTCCTGAATCCTGCTGCTGATTAAGTTTATCTACAGTTAACGTTCACAAGGGTTTAATGTCCTGTTCAAGTAATAAAAATTCAGAGGACCGAGCATTGAACCTTGTGGGACACCTCTGTGGTAATTTAAGCACTTGTCACTAAAAAGCACCCAGTTTAATTAACAGTAACTACACTAACCTGCATTAAAACATTTCTGGGCAGCAAAACAAGCTCTAAAAACAACCTTTTACCACCTGTTAAGTTAATGCAGCAAACTTGTGGCCACCTGGTGATTGTCCAATATTCACTATCGTATTACCTCTGATTTTGGTCTTCTCTAACTCCTAAGGGCAATATCTGACAGTTTATCAGTTAATGCTCCACTATATTCAGCAGCTAGTTGTCAAGTTTCCTGTCTGCGGTTTGGTTACGTATAGCGTACATTGGAGTTTTTGCGTTGTTTTTTTTTTATGAACTTGATGCTATGAAACAAAATACTAAAGTTGCTGGACAAAAAGAGCTTAAGGAGGCTCTGTAGAGCTGATGATAACTTCAAATAGCTCACATTATTATTTTAACCTGCATTAATTAACTGTTTTGACCATGGAGGCAGCACAAAAACCATATAAACACAACCTTGACATAATATCACGTCATAGAGTTGATTTGGTGAACTTGCTAGCCTTTTTACTTATTCAGTAGTCCCAGACCAACAATATAATTCCTTTGGACGTGGCGAGTGTAAGTCTGATATTCACTTGATTTTCACCTCCGTTTTGGTATTTACCATCTCCAGAAATATCTGGCTCTTTAGCTGCTAAATGTTCCACTATGTTCACCAGCTAGTTGTCAACTTTGTTTGTCTGCTGTTGGTTCTCAGCCAGTAGTGTACAGTAGGCGTATTAATGACAGCGTGAGACTGAATCAAAACAGTTTAAATTACATTTATTTGAGTAAGCTGGCTAATTTAGTTTCCCTCTTCCCCGCTCAAACAGACGGTACAACACCCCTCCTCTTTGTTCTTACCTTGTGGCACCACTTTCATGACGATAGTCACGCTGGGTTCAGTTGAAACCTCGTAGTTGGGATACTTGAGGGTGCGGCTGAATATGCACTTGTAGGTTCCTGTGTCATTGAAGGTCACTTTGTGGATGAAGATAGAGCCATCCTGCAGGTCCTTGCTGCCCTTGGTGCCGTTCCAGTACAGGCGCTTATAGAAACGTGGGTCTTTGATAGAGAGTTTTTCATTTTCATTTTCATAGTGGTATAACTGGAAGAGAATTACAGAAGATTTCTTTAAAAAGGAGACAAAGCAAAATAGAGAACTTGGACATTCAGCAAAGCAAACAAGGGTTTCAGGCTAGGGTTTCCCAAATATATAATTTATTATTATTATTTTTTAGCAAACTTTACACGAACAGGAACTAGTATATTTCTCTGTCACAAATCTAGTGGGACCTTCCACAGATTTTTGGTTAGCTTTGTTGATTGATTAATATCCTTCCCAAAATGTCATGTTTGCATTTCAGTCATCCTTGAGCGAACAGACAGCTAGTCTCCATATCAGCACTGCTGCTGTTTTGCTGTATCGACCGAGATGCATCACCTCTGCACTTACTGGTAAATTAGCGGATACAGAATCTTAATGGCAGCTGAAGGCTAATGGGATCTCTCCTGCTATGGGAATACACTGTAATGGCCTCTTTGCTTTGCCTGGTGAGGGCTGCTTAGTTCAGCAAAAGCATGGTCTTCCAGGGAGGGAAAAGCCTATCATAAAAATGCAAGACTGCTCTGCTCTTCTGCTCTCCTCTCTATCATGATAAATGCATTGCAGCCGTTTCCCAGAAGAGAAGACATACAACCCTGTTGTCAGGCTGTTGTGATGGATATATTTGGGGCTTTATGCTGATTTTATATATTGCTTTATATGGACACATGATAAGGTATTACATTAAGGAGAAAACTGGCTGCATTGCATGTGATGGACATTAATCTAACGGTGTAACTAAAACATTTTCTTTAGTCTTGACTATGCTGATTTTGTTTCTGATCAACACCACTACTATCTGTGGTGTAAATAAATGATGGATAAACAGGGCTGAAACCTTACCTTCAATCTTAGTATTGAAGCTAAGGTTTCAGCCCTGTTTATCCATAAAGAACGACTGTATAAGATATACACTTTTAAATATTTGTAATATAATTACTTTGTGTAGAGAATGCGGCTTGTTCTTTTCTCTTGCTTGTTTTTTAAGGCCTTAAAAGGCAGTAGATCATGCTAAAGATAAAGTGTCCCCTCCAATTTTAGCATACTTGCATACTGGCTCCCAGTGGATTTAAGAACGTATTTCAAAAGCAATCAATCATTTTTATTTGTCCACCCTCTCAACTGAGGACCTGTTGATATTAAGGGGGGCATAGTTCTTCCCAAAGTCTACTATCATCTCTTCAGTCTTACTGACATTAATGAGTAGGTTGTTGGCCTGACATGTGGGTCCAAGTTTTAAGTAGGCCTTTATGTGCCAGACTGTGGCCAGACGCAGTCATTTCTTGGACACTACACTGGTTGTCTGGCAACCTCATGATGTCGACAAGAAAAATTCTGCCAAATAATGACCAGAAAAAAAAAAAGAGAGGTTGTCATATTTGTTTTTGTTTGAATGGAATGAGATATAAAGTGCTAATGGGCGAGGTTTAGAGGTGCTTGTAGGCCCTGACTAGGCTAGCTGTTTCTCCCTGTTTCCAGTCCTTGTGCTAAGCTAAGCGGCTATCTGGCGGCTGTATTTACCAAACAAACTTGAGAGTGGCATTGATCGTCTCATCTTAATCTCTGCAAGAACATAAGTTTATTTTCTAAAATGATGAACTATTCTTTTAGGTCGCAACTGAGGACTGCTTTTCTCCGTGCTTGCCTTGTCATATATCTTATTATTACTCACGTGGGTGAAGTTGGTCTCATCTAAAGCCTTGAATTGCCAGTCGACTGAGGCCGCGGCGGGCACCTCACTTCTCATCTTGCAGGAAATGCAGCCAAGTTTGAAGCCTTCGTTGGCCACGGCCTCTGTGTCCGATGCCACTTCCACGCAGGCTCCATAGCACAGAGACGCTACAGAGTGAAAATGATGAAAAAACCCAGAGTTAGAAACCTCCTGTATCACTTTATTGCTCTTTGTCTATTTGCAGGTCACAGGGTTCAGAGGTAAGAGCCGTGGGAGGCCATCATCCTCTTTTTCATGTACCCGAGACTCGATAGGTTGATACACGAGCAGAGCTCTGGTGTTTTCCAGTATCTCAGTACTTGCAGGCACTGTCAAAACATTACTAAACAATGTTAGCTACTGCAACTTTTTGATTTTGCGTGCTTGCTCCCAGTGATCATTGCATGCATGTTTTTTTATTCTTTTGTGTTGGGCATGGCTTTTTTCTTGCATTTTTTTTTTTATTTCCACTCATCATTTCAGTACTTAGATTATTCTGAATATGATTATTCGTTTTTTTGTTTTATAGTATTTACATTTTAGGTGTTTTTGATCTGTGAAACAGAGGGGAAATAAAGAGGTTGCAGTGTGCGGTAGTAGTTTCTTACATTCTGTCATTTGGTGACTGAGCTAAATTCATATATAGAAGCGTGAGTCTATATATGCCATCATCATCATGACACGTATGTACTTCTCGTCGGCCGGGAGTTACACACCTGTAACTTCAAATGTTTCTTTCTCACACTGCACCTTGCAGTTTCCACTGAGGTCTCAGCATGGCCCTCAACCAAAGATGTTGTGCTATTCTCAACTTTGACCTCTGGGGATGCGTTTGTTTCGAATCACAAGGTGGGAGGAGGGAGATGAGGGAGAGGACAGGAAGCACAACTCAGATGAACTGAAATCATTAAACGTTTGGTTGAGATTTACAGAGACTGCACATTGTCCATAGCCTCAATTATACAAATATATATAAAAGAAAATAGGGGCAGAACTGCGCAACAGCTAAAAAAATATTTTACTCCCTGGGATACAAATGCTGCAGCAACAAAGTGTGACTTTTTAAAGGAATCGCACAAATAGAAATGCCACCACACTGCAGAGACACATGGAGGCGAGGAATGAGGGAGGAGGGAATAAAGAGAATGTTAGCACAGGCTTCAGTAGTAACAGTTTATTTCTGCAAAAGCATGGAGAGCTGGGGAAGCAGGAGGGAAGAGGCCTAATGCCGGCGGATGCACTGCAGAGAAGGAAGAGGGAGGGAAGAGAAAAAAGGGAAGGAAAAGGAGAGAACATTAAGAACATAATGTAAGACTTCACATGCCCAAAAATATAAACCCAAAAGTAAATAGACCCATTGCTATCATATATAAAAAAGAGAGATAGAGCCGTGCATATAAAAACAAACAGACCTGAACCCAGCTGACCCAAGAACGACTAAACCAGAGCCTGAACGTGAGTGAATTCATTCCAGATTCAGTGGTTTTAGGTTTTAGTGGACCTGAACAGATTTCAAACATTTGGTATTTTTGCTGATCTCCAGTCCTAAATTTGCTGAGTTATTGTACCAAAGCCACATTTAAACAAGTAATATATTGCATTTTGTTGAAATGGATAAAAATGCAGCATGCATTGATGAAAACCTAAAGGTTAATGCTGATTTGTACAACTTGTTTTCATAGTTTTGGACATTGTTCAGTGATAACATTTGTCTCACCAGCTTAATTGCTGAGATGAGGGAATGCAGCAACCTCTAATAAGAGACACCAGAAAAATAATGTTTGTCCTACTTGTAGATGTGTGCACACAGTTTTTCCTGTGCAATGAGGTATTATTACTGATATTTCTGGTCTCAGTTTTAGATATACTTCATAATAAAGTAGTCTGATCAGTAGTTCCCATCCTATTTTATTTGACGTACCCCCACAATCCTATCAGATGAGATCAAGTCACGTCTCATCTAGTTTCCAATGTATCTGTTGGAATTTATTTTAAAATGGGTGTTATTTAACTCTGCAATGTTATAATCACCGATAGAAACAATAGTCAAAACTATGTAAATACAACCAAAGTTGTAGCAAACCAGAATTTAAGTTAGAAAAAAGAAAGTATTATTTACACTGAGACCCTCCCACGATAAACTTGAATGTCTGAACCTACAAAACAGGGTTCGGTTAAGGCTGGGGGTCTTGGGTTTTCAGGTTTTCTGGGAGGTAGGTCTGCTTAGGATCTGTAGATCAGGGATCTTCAACAGGGGGTCCGGGGCCCCTAAGGGGTCCTCAGAGTCACTGCAGGTGGGCCTCCAAATTCTTGTTCATTTTTGAAGTTCAATTAAAAAGTCTTAACATGAATATATTAACAAATATAAATCCCCACTGATAATAAGCATACTAGTCTATAGGTAAGGTAATCACTAAGGCCATCCACAGACATAGTAAATCGTCACATGTATGTTTTAACATTAAAACTGATTATAAAATCATGCGTATTAGGCTATTTTAATAGCTTAGTATTCTATGTAAAAAAAAAAGTTATGTATAAAGGCTTTAGGCTGCCCTACACATTATTGTAGGCCCAGTTTAATATGCAACTCAATGTATACAATATATGTAGTAGGGGGTCCCTGCTCTGTCTCTCTTTAAGTTTAGGGGTCCTTGGCTTAAAAAAACGTTGAAGACCCTTGCTCTAGATTACAACAGACCTGGGTCAAACAGTATTTGAAGCTTCTTCTCCTCAACTGCTTGGAGAACTGGTTTCACTTACAGTTCACAGAAAGCACAAACAAAGCTCTAATTAGCTTTGTCTTGTCCGTTCCAAATGTGACCTGATTGTTTGTGTTGATTATCGGCTGCTGTAAGATGAACCAGCTGTCTGTGCCGCAGCTAATCCTCGGCTGCCAATTAGCGGTCGATCATTCATCAATTAATGCCAATGTACAATCTCACAGGAAAGCATTTGGAAATCACCTTTGTGTGTCTCTTTTCCCAAAAAGACACGCCACCAAATCTTTTGTGTTTAATTAAACATTAATATGCAGTGATATTTTGACTCAAGTCTGTATCACACCAGCTTCTGCTGTGTAGAAAAGACGGGGCCTCATTTATAAAAATCTGTTACGCAAGAAAAAGCTGCGGGAAGCAGGGTGACATTTGCCGTCGCAACATTCCTGCAAAAGTCGGGATTTATAAAGAATTTCCATGCGTAAAAATGTGCCAAGTTTTCCGCAACCTTTTGACCGTGCGTGTGATCATGCGTAATGCTCCCAAAGTTTTGTAGACTGTGTTTTAGTGAACTCCGATGGTAACACGAAATATCACATGGATGAAGTACTCTGGATGCATAGCGCACAGCATTTTAATTTAGTTTTCGTAACAATCAATTAGGTCCATGAATTATAAAAATGTATATTTATATCCAAAAAATAAATCTATTTAACCCTGGTGTGGTGTTCGGGTCTGTGGGACCCGTATACAGTGTTTACTAAAAGAAAAATTATGCTATTTATTATTTCTTCTAACTCAAACTCATTGGCCTTGGCTCATTTTCTGTGGAGAACATGCATGACTGCACACGGTACACCCCCCCCCCTTACTACACATAACTATTACATATGAGGTATTCTGGTCTACTGGACCCGAGTGTAATAATTGTAGGTGCTATGAAATTTAAATGTGTCCTCCTAACTGGGCCTGCTGTGTGTGTGTGTGTGTGTGTGTGTGTGTGCGTCTGTATGTGGGCGTGTCTGAGTGTAGGTGTCTGTGTGCGCGAATGTTGTCTTTCTGTACCTGCTATTCCCACACAAAGTTACAAAATTGTTACATTTCAAGCACTTTCACCTGTTCTGATTAAGTTCTAAGAAATAAAGCAGCAATAATGATCAAATATCTTGTTTCTATTTTTTTTTTTTTTTTACCTTTTTTTTAATAATTGAATTTCCTTATTTTCTCACAAAAAAACCCAAAAGTGATCATAATGATTGATTAACATGGACCTTATTAGGACAAATATGGGACGACCTTGGGAGGAGCGTGAGGCTCGTGCACGACCGCATAAGGTGTGCGTAGCGGTGTGCGCCGCAAGGTTTTATAAATCAGAATTCTGACTTTTTGGCGCACAAAATCTTTCAGAATAGAATCTACGCACAGTTTTATGAATGAGGCCCGACCAGGCAGAAAGAGACAGGGTCACACAAGAGCAAGACATCCCGTGCAGAGAAACACAGAAGGGTTTGAGATGGCCGGCATGTTGACTGCTTTGAGAAAAGGAGGTGAGACCAATAAGACAGAGGACACATATTACAACGACAACAAAGCACGTTTGACGGACAGAAGGACATAAATTAAAAAGCATGTCTGAAGACGGAGGAGAGCTCTTCAGTTGCAGGACATGGACACAAACCGAGGCAGATGAAAATGTTGCAGGACAGCACACACAGACAGCGTGAGGCCATAATCCTGAGGGAGGTTAGTGACGCAGCGAGAGGCGACATTGTGCAAGGTGGGCAGTGATGATGCTGAGTGTCCAAAGCTGAGACAGCGAGTTAAGAAGACAGCGAAAAGACACACACAGAGAGAGAGAGAGAGAGAGAGAGAGAGAGAGAGAGAGAGAGAGAGAGAGAGAGAGAGAGACGAAGATGCAAGCAGACACAAAATAAACTGCACATCCAAAGTGCAAGGTAGACAGAGCCACCAAACTACCTCAGCAACAATTCTCACCAACAGCTGCAGGACACATACACACAGCATCAAAAATGCAAATCCATTGCGTAATCGGTGGACTGAGGTTAAGGATTATGCAAACAGATATTCCAGAAATTGCAGATTAGGAGTTTTTTTTTCCCCTAACAGGGGTGCTGGCTGCTTAATCCCTCATATCAATTGCTGTATACCCCTGAGGCCTACAAAGCAAAAAAAAAACGGATTTATAGCTTTAGCTGCACATTAGACCATCCACCCACTGAGGTACCTAGTTTAGCATGTCGCTGAGCTTTTAAAGGAAATACAAAAAGGGTCGAGGTTATTTGCTGAACTGAGCATAAGAGAGATGGAGAAAGGGAAATTGGATAAGCGACAGCAAAAGGGATGAGGGAGAACAGCATCTGTTTCAGTGGCTGGGTTCCAACAGACATAAACACACGCATGTACTGTAGGCATACGTAACCTGGGGAAATACCAAGAATCCATTACATTTCCTTTGAAACCAGGCGAGCAATAGACTTTCCACTGGAACAAGTAGACCATTGCAGCTCACTGCTCTGAGAGTGTCTCTTTCATTTCACTCCACAAAGCTGTCATATTGTCAGGGCTGGTAAAGCGACGATGCACAAGTTTATCAGAATAGAAATCCCTGTCTGCATCTCAATCTTTCAAAAGCTGCTCTATTAGTTCAAGAGCAGAATTTCTATTTTTTTGGAGTGCAAAAACCAGAACAAGACATTCAACATTTGATTTACAAACAAAAAAAACACAAAAATCAATGAGTCAAACATAAAAAGTTAAGAAGACTTAAGAGCTCTCAAGGTGATAACATTACAATTATAACTAAATCCAACTTTAGAGCTTTGCCACATTTCATTTACGTCTTCTTCTACCAAAATGTAGCCCTTTCTACTGTGGAAAATAATGTATGGGCAAAAATGCAAAAAGAAGTAAAAAAATAAATAAAAAGGAAACCAAAAAGTCTGTCTGCTGTCTAGTACATTGATCTCACTTCATTCCTCTCTGTTGCAAGCTCTGTTCTCTGCAATGTATTCACAACGGCTCTTAGTACTGCATGTTCAGTGACATTTTGTAATAATAGATCCAAATCTGTTTTGAGGAATGAAACACAAGGCGAACGTTGATTCTTTTTCTCAACAAATCCTCGGCTTACTAGTCTATTCAACTTGTTGATGACCCTCTGAGCTTCTCTTGTCCCACAGCAATCTCTACAAAAGCTTATATGGGCGGACATTTTGACTTGTCAAAGCAGGAAAAGCACAGGTGTAGCTAACAACACGAATGATGACTTTGTTACATTTAGGTGCTCCAGTTCTGAGGCCCTGCTGTTGTGCATGCTGGCTCACTAACGTACCTAAATGGGGCGAGGCCCCATTAATGTTATGAATGTTTTTTTCTGCTGTAACAAGCCCAAATATCTGCTGAAAAAAAGGCACAGGAACAAGAAACCCTAAATGGGATGCAGCCATTACTAATATTATTAGTTTTTGAGTTGTGATGACAAAACGGTGAAGAATTATATTCCAAAATGCAAGGTTAAAGATGCACGAATCAGTAATTGTGGCTGTTTACTGGCAGAACTGCACAACATACCAAAAATTGCATAAGTCTGACATATTATTGCCTTGTAAGTTGATATGGCTAACATGTTAGCGATCTATCGATTGTTTATACATCCTGCAGACACGCAGCAACATAAGCATGTATTTATTTATTTTGGTATGTGTCCGGCCACGTGACAAATGTAAGTCCCATATTCATTCTCTTTTAAAGTTCATAGTGACTTGAGGTGAAAACAAACATCAATTATTATTAATGTCTGTGCAAAAATATGTAACCATTTTTGATAGTGTTCACAATAATAATTGAGAAACCGATGGGTTCCAAGCTCTTATATAATGCAAATATAAATCAAGCTATGTGGAAGGTCATCTCGTCCTTCAAAGCCCATCTCATTCCCCCTCACCCCCCCCACCCCCCTCTGCAGCTACAGGGCACCCTGGTATTACAGACCTCTGCCACACAGCTGGAAGAACAGGGGCTCAGGTGTGTGTATGGGCCTGTTCTGACCTGGTATTAAAATACGATCTGAGTGATCCGATCACAAGAGGACAGCTCTGTGTGTGTGTGTGTGTGTGTGTGTGTTTGTTTGTCTGTCGTGTGTGACACAAGTTAGCAGGACACATGCAGCCAGCCGCGGTATCTCATTCCAGATTTAGAAAGCAATGAAATAAGCCTCAAATAGAATCAAAATAATACTCTTTTCAGAATTATATCCATGCAGCTTTGAGGCTTCAGAGTCTGACCCCGGCTGCAGATTGGGCACAAGTGAAAAATCTGTTATATAGTTTCTACAATCACGTTCATGCAATGCCGCTGTGATGGAGTGCATCAATCAAGAGCTCCTTGTTTACAACGCCTACTGTCTGTACGAGGCGATAAATATTGATCCAGACATCCTATATACTGTGCTGTAGCAGCTATTGCACGTTTTGTAGAACATGCTTGTACAACCTGATGATGTAATATATTATCAGGGGGTTGAAAGTGCACTCAACCAGGAGAAGAGTTGACTTTAGTTGTTACACAGAAGCTTGAAGAGTACAGATTATGTTAAAGTATTAAACTTTTATGGGAAGATTAGCTATAAATAGTTTTGAGCTGTTAATGTTGAAAAATCTGCCAAAAAGCAGAAAATTCCCCTTTCACAACAAACATCCTTCATTCTAATGCCAGAAAAACTACAAACAGCAACAAACCAAACCAAATGCAGACCATGAATCAGCCTTTATCGTTTTCTTGCTGCAGTGCATCACTTGAGTAGTTCTTAAAGCTCCTCTGTGATGTGATTTCCAGTTTGTGCAGATTCTGTGGTTGGAGTGGAGAGATGAATGGACGTGAATCCAAATGGCTCGGAGGCGGATAAGATGGCGTGGTTGTTCAGACATCCCCTTGACAGTAATCTCCTTTGACCATAAATTTGTGTTCGAGCCATTTGCAGACCTAATGGCTCTGTTCTGCAAAAGAGCCTCTCTGCTGTATGCATTAGTTAGATTTGCCATTGAATCCATTAGGTCTTTATTAGCCTCTGCAGTCTGGCTCGAAAGCAAGAACTCACAACTCTGTCAGTTGAATTGTTATGCTTGTGAATGATTCTGCCCTTACAGTTGGAAAGAGAGAATTTCTTTTGGCATTTTGAGCATAACAAACGGTAAAGTTGAGAATATCATGGTAAGCTAAAGGTGATATCAAAGTCTGTTTTATTGTATTTTCGGAGCAAGCTGTCCCTTTATTTCTCCTATTTCTCCTTTTTCTGATTGCATTTGCCCTCTGCAGCCGTCACCAATCCCAATTCTGATGAAGCTAGATATGTTTGAAGTTTGATAGAGCGTCAGTGGAGCTTGGGGATCATCATCCTAGTTACGAACTTGTATATATGTTTTTTTCCCCTGCCTACCAGAAACTTGAATTCCATCTCATGTTTTTTTAGCACATGCAAATGCACAAAGAGCACAAGCTGCTATTTTTAACAGCCTCAGTCTGTTCCTTTCCTCTTGTTTTGGGAGATTCCATCCAATTTCCTGTCTCATCTTATATCCTCATCCTCACTGCGTCCGGCTCCAGATGTGCTCACATTCAGTCCTCGACTAACCCGCTGGCTCCTCAACCCAACTGTGCGTTTCTTTTAATCAAGGTTGTGTAACCTTCTTACTTTTTTGCCAAGTTTCACTTCTCTGCTCACTATCTGCTTCCTGGCTTAACTTTCTGCAGCTCTGCCTGCTTGTTTCAATGTGATGATAAACCGCCACTTCATGTAAGCTAAAGGAACAACACCTTTCCTATAATGTTTTATATTTCTTGAGATTATCAAGCTTTGGTTTGTAGTACTGCTGTCAGCGACTGAGTGCGAGACAAAGAGCAGCTGGCTGACAGTGATAAGTGCTCAGTAAATCTCTCTTAATGCTTTGCTTTCTTTTTGTGCTCAATTTTAAATCGCAGTGCTTAAAATGTGACGACAACATGCCTACTCGGAAAAACGTTTTGACATACGTATGTTCTTCTTCTTTGAGGATCATATTGAAAACATCTTTTTTTTGTACCAAAAACAATTCTTAAAAAAAGGAAAAAAATGTGATGTGTTTAACATCTACATCTTGTTTAAATTGCCTACCATTGCCTGCCAGTTGATAATTTTACAGTTATTTATGGTTTGAAATAAACCAAGAGGCCACAAATAAAGAGACATGGTTGTGTCATAAATTTCCTAAAACAGATTTGTTAAAGATTATTTCCTTGCGGAGTTGCTTCTCCTCCTGTGGGTGTCGGCAGACTCAAAGCTGATGGAGATAATAAATGCCGATAAATGGCTTCTTGTGAAGGTGGGACAGTGAGTCGTGATATCTCAATTAATACAGACGGCAGGAGGAGAAAGTTGAGGGCACATATTTAAAAGAACTTTTTCTCTTTTAAAACACGTGTGTGCGTGTGTGTGTGTGTGTGTGTGTGCATGCATGCATGCATGCGCCTGTGTGTGCCCACCACATGGCCTCATCTCATTACTCTTACAAAAACCTGAACAGCTGGGCTTTTAGCCCAAAGATGAAACACACACACACACACACACACACACACACACACACACACACACACACACACACACACACACACACACACACACACACACACACACACACACACGAAGACTGCCAAAGCATTGTCTACAAACAGAGCAGACAGCGGTAGAGTGGTCAACATCAGACAACAGGAAACACCTTAACAACAGTAGCAAACTGCACAGTCAGCGAAGTGGGGAGGTGGGGGGGGATTTGATGGTGACTCGTGTGCATGCCAGGTGTTGCCATCGCGGCGTAGCCATGGTAACACAACAGCTGCCAACTCACCTTGAAGCACCAGGAGGGCCAGAGGCAGCAGCAGCAGCTCTTGTATTGCAGACATCCTGACCAGAGAAAAAGACCGGTGGTGACTCTCACACGAGTCACAACACACAGAGACACACACACACACACACACACTTCGGAATGGGGGACAAAAGACTCTAAAGCAGCTATTCCAGCTTGGTGGTTAAACCTCTATGATGCCAAAGATGTCCTGACTTAGATTAAAAGTCTGGGTGGTGAGAAGAGGAGACTTTCTTGAGGCTGTTGGGACTCTGGATCTGGTCCGCCCAGTTGTCTTCTTCTCCTACTTTTTTTTTTTCAGCTCATACGAGGGCCGGAAGGAGGGGTGGATGGGTCTTCTTGCTGATCTGGTCTTCTTAAGCACCTAAAATAAACTGCAGCAGTGTGGAAGGCGTGTGCCCTAATGTCTCTTCTCTTCACCCTCTCAGGATCTAAATCACTCTTTTTTACAGGAGCGTTTGTCCAGCCTCTCAGTGTGTGAGCGTTTAGAGTTACCAGAGGGGGGGGGGGGGAATCACTCCCAAGACTCAGGTTTCAGCCTCTTGTCAGCTTGAAAAGGGCTTTTGTTCAACTATTTATACTCTGTGACACACCTTGAGGGCTGTTTAGCCCCACAATGAGACTGTGTGCACCAAATAATGCAGGTACACTGACACACAGACTGGTCGCTAAATGTCACCGTCAGTGATAAAGGCTAGCCTACTGGGGGACTGATATAGGCCTGTTAGGGGCCAAGCTGAGCAATTTTTGCTAAATAAAAAAAGGAAGACAGCGTGTGATTGGTTCAATAGAGGAATTGCAGTTCAAAAGTCTGTCAAAATGTTGCATGCATAAAGGCCTTTGACAGGAAACATTTAGATGTTTTCCTCTCAGATATGACCTGGGCATGGGAGGGTCTGAGCTTGATAGAGCCACAATCTGAGTGAAATGGCAAATGGAAACACTGTGAAGTATCCTCTTGCTTGTTTCCACCTCTCTTTGGCTTTGGAAGAAATTACAATTTCACCTTTTTGTTATTGCTATTGCCTCAAGTCGGTGTTATTTCTTTCTTTCTGCAAATCTAATTTGCAGTTTCAAAACTATTAACTACTAACCCTAGCTCTTCAAAGATAAAGTTCCATGCACAATCCAGGACAGCCATGTGGTTTGTTTAGCTGCTGTCAGCGGTCAGCGTAGCGTAGTTAGTGCTCACAGGCTTGAATGCAACAGCACGGGACTACAGTCTGAGGTGGGATTGAAAGGTATGCATTGGACAGCTAAAGGAGGGGTTATTTACACCGCTGCCCGCCCATCTGTGCGTCTTTGGAGGCTATACAGAAAAGGGCGCTATTCTTTTGGCAGTGTGGCTATACATTTATAATATAGAGTTACTGTGTTTCCTACAATCAACTAGTCACAAATCAGTTAATTTAAACGCAGCGTCTGTCTATCTGTCACTTCCTACCTACCTTTTAAAAAAAAAAAAATCCTTCGCTTCCCCCCCCCCCTCCCTGGTAGCCTTAAAACGTCTCGTCCTATTGATGGGTCAGAGGTGGACGGCTTCCATCCCGCGTCAGGCAGTCAGATGCTGGAAGTCGCTCTGCTGTCACACCGGGGACAATCGGATTTTGAGATCAGAGCGTGGCACAGAAAAAAAGACAAAATCTCCTACTTCTTCCTCTTATTGCCTTCAAGGAGAGACGCGCGGTGGAAAATGTCATTTGGAGAGCCGCATATTCCTCCTGGAGCAGATGCTGAGAGACGTCAAAATGATACAGAAAAGCGGAAGGAAAAAAAAAAAATCAATAATCTGCAGAAATGACATGTGTGTCAGTGGATGGGTGCTGCGCTAATCAGTCTTTAGGATGGTTTAAGGCTGGGGAAGGGAGGTGCATGCAGGAGGAGGAGGAGGAGGAGGAGGAGGATCAGGAGGAGGAGGGAGGGGAGGAGGGAGGGTGTGATGAACTACAGCAGAGGGATGGAGAAAGACGAGGAGGAGGAGCAGAGAGAGAGAAGCATAGCCGTTGTTATGGCAACAGGGATTTTATGTGATGTTTTCATCTCTTCCATAAACCACCACGTGTTGGCAAAGAGAACAGCCACTGATATAACAGACAAACTGTGTAGGCTATTATATTAGGCTATAGGGGAATTATATATGTGGATAGCTATTTTATATAAACATTTAGATTATTTTTTTTTTTATTTGATTCATGGGACTACAAAACACGTATTAGGCCTAAATTAGGCCTAATACCTACATGTGGTTAAATGCAAGGTTGTAACCTACTAAAGTGTAATCCTATAGGGTAAACATTTCCGTCATGAATTACAACAGACCATAGCAGTCCTTTCCAGGTAGACAATGCCCCCATTCACATGACATCAGGGGTCACTAAATGATCATATATGCATGAAACAAGAAAATCAAATGTTTTTGCCTTTACACCACATCTCAACTGAATTTCAGGGTGACGTGTTTAACATCGCTCTCAAGCCGAGCACCACCATCAACACAACATTGAGGATATATGTTCCTCTTCAGTGTAGCTCGTCTCAGGCTTGAGTCCTGTTGCAGTCATGCCCTTTTGCACTTGTAAGGAATCCCTCTGAAGTGCCACTACAACTTAAGTGATCAGATCATGTGATCAAGTGACATCAAGGTCTAACAGTTGCAGTTCTCTATGACTTCTTTTGGGGGACCCACTGAAAAGATTTTATAATTTGTAATTCAAAAGGCAAACTTGCTGTGTCTTACTTTCTGTTTGAACTGGACCCACCATACAGTTATTACTTCCATATCCTATGACAGATTGAAAGATGCTTAGCAGGCCACTTCAGTGTTTAACAAAAAGACCCTTTGGTGCAACGGTAGCGCATGTTCATACCTATTTCTTTTTTTTTTTTTTTACAGTTTATGGTTAAAACAGATGAAGCTCTTTCTGACCTCATTTTAAGTCAATGAATGGTTTAGACTAAATATCATGAGTATGTATTTGATAGTGATTCTTAAGGAACGTTGTCCCCAAATTGACCTGACATTTCTTCTGTGCTTTCAACCGTGTTTGAGCTGGGTAGATTGGGGCTTGATATGCCATGTTTCCCCCAATATCCGACTGTTAAAACTCGGTTGAAATTGCAATGTAAATAGATCCAGTGTGTATGTCACCCCCAATCTCTTTCTGAGATGTTGCTATTGGCTCCTGCTAGACGAATAGCTGAGGTTTGATCCACCTACAGTAGCTGTCTGTCGTTAGCTCCCTAAGCTCTGATTGGTCAGTGCTGATCTCTTGCAACACTTATAAACCTCCACATTTGCCAGGTTACCCGGTGGTGGCTTTTAACATGACAGCGCAGTTCTTCGCTGAGCTTCTGAAAATGAATATTTTGTCAAATCTGAGATTGGGGGTTGTCTTAGTACTTCTTTGTTGTAATATAAATGGATAATGTGCATATGTCACCCTATAGTCTTAATTAGAAATCCAGACTTTTGTAAAATGTGGCTAAGGAGGGGACATGCATTCTATGATTAAAACCTTGTATTATTTGGAACAAAATGCAAAACCTTCATCTCTCAACATGAACACATGTTCTGTATAAACATTTGTTTAGATAAAGTAAGACAAGATGACAAACATGTGCATATATAACAAACAACAAGCACATAGTATACATTTCTCCACAGTACATGGCTTCTTAGGAGCCCTGCAGAAAGCTTGCGTACTTCCCCATTTTCTAGAATAACCATTCAATCTTGCAAACCCGTTTATGACATCTCAGAAGCCACTCCTTTATTGAAGGCACCCCTTCATTCTTCCATCCTCTGGCTTAACCAGTTTGGACCCAGCTTCTTATGTGCTTATATATAATCACGCTTAGGACTGACCCATCTCTCAGAACAAATTCTTATTGGGCAATCAGACATAGGTTATCATGTATCCCGGTCCAAAATTCCTGGACATTACACAGGACACAGGACATGAAGTGAGGGGACATGCATGTTAAAGTTTACATATGTCTATGTCCTCATAAAGGGCACATTTTGTTGGGTAGGTGCAAGGAATATTGTTTATGGAAAAACTGTGTACCACCACCTGAACAATAGCTGCCTGGCCATAGAGAAACTGAGCATTGCTACTGAGGGCCAACTAAAGATATTTAAATAATATACTCTACTTGAAAGCATTACCTGACACACTTTGTACTTAACAGACAAAAGTATCAGTGCTACAATTAGGGTTTCAAAATTAAGTTTTTCTTCCACCAGCCAAATGGCTAGTGAATGTTCAAATTTTACCAGACGGCCAATAGATTACCATTTACCATTTTTGGCTGGTGAGTGAAGCAAATCTACCAACCAATTGCGTATTTTTCAAGCATTTGGCTGGTAGATGGTGCTAATTTTGAACCCTGGCTACAATAGATTGCAATACTAATAGAATCATTCATTCCTACCCCCAACATATCTGACCATGTTGCCTCATCCCTGATCTGCTAAGCACTAATCACACATGACCCAGATCATCCACTTAACCGCCATGTAACCCTGCCCCCCCCCCCCTCCCTGCTGGACACAGGTATAGACGTATGTGCAGAAAGGCCTGAAGAGCTCTGTCCCTACAGCCATATGAATCCAGTCTGTGGTATATAGGATGCTAATACACGTATGTGTCTCTAATGAAGCTGATTTAACCTCATGGTCATTTTGGAGGCTGTAGTTTGTGGTGCTGTTAACGCAGCCACATCATTTATTGTCGTTTTGGGGCTCTTTCAGTCTGGGTGTCTTGCTCCTATGTAAGAGGGTGGGTGGCCGTAATCTGTCCTTGGCTGTAGGCTACTTGGAGTTACAAGTAGCAGTTTTTTTTTACGTAATTTCATATTAGAATATTTAAAGTTGTTTATTTGGCATTCATTTATTACACTAAATAAACAACGTGCCTTTCATTATAAACTTAAATGAATGGAAAATGGCAACAACCAGGGCTTTACATTTTTTGTCAATTTTATTAATTTTACAAATGCCCCCTTCTTTAAAATTGCCTCTCATTCAAATGTTTCTAACACCTCAATCTTTAAGTCAAATTCACATCTGACATCTGGTAAATGTCTGCTTTGTCTTTGAATCACTCATAACCACGTGGAAAGTTTCTCATTTACTCACTTGTCCTGTTCACAGCCTGCTTATTTGACATTTCAATTGACTAACTACCAGGTTCCAACCCCACCTTCTTTCTAGCCACCATTGATCTCTAAACCCCCCCACAGGGGACACACACACTCACACACATGTAACATTACCAAAGGTGCACCTACTCTCTTTCTGACTCAGCTCAGAGGGAATTCAGTGTGTGTGTGTGTGTGTGTGTGTGTGTGTGTTGATCTCTCATTTTGGCCATTTCATTATGCCAGCAATGAGGATTACTCTGGTGATTGCATGCCTGTCCTCGCCCTGGAAAATACATCGTTCCTGTGTGTGTGTGTGTGTCTGTGTGTGTTGGCAAATGCATCGTTTCTGTGTGTGTGACCTTTCTGTCCCTAATTCCAGTAACATCCCTCTTGATTTTTTTTTTTTTTATATGTGGATTAACTTTAATCTACGGAGCCCCCCTGGTCCCACTTTGTCAAAAAAAAAAAATTTATTATAACTATCTCGTGGCCACGAGATAATATCTCTATATCTTCTTCATATTTTATAGCCTATATTTATACTTTTTACATGTGTATATGTCACAAAGTGGAGCCAGGCACCCAGAGTTTTCTTATGCTGTATATAGTGTGGTGTTTTGGGTGTTTTATTTTGTATATAGTGTGGTGTTTTGGTTTGCCTGGCACAGAACTGAAGACTCCTCCCAGCGCACCTGAGGCAGATCTCATCAGGACACCGGGTGCGCATTTTGATAATGAATGGCTGTGACAGAAGGAGGAAAGATGAGCGGATAGAGAGCGAAAAAGAAACGTTGGGGACGCGACAGGAGTGCAGGACAGAGCACAGATAGACGGGCAGGACAGCGGAGCCGGAGGACAGCTGTGGATGTTTGGAGGATCGGCGCGTTGGCGTTGGCGAGTGCGATTTGGACAAAAATAGAAAATCTGATTTCAACCAGTCTATAGAGAAAGGGACTACAGTCTTTACTCTTTTCTGTTTGAGGGAGGGGGGAAGAGGGCCAGCAGCACGCAAAGTCCACTCTGCTTTTCCCGTTCGGGCCACAACGCCAACGCGCCGATCCGCCAAACATCCACAGCTGTCCTCCGGCTCCGGCTCCGCTGTCCTGCCCGTCTACCTGTGCTCCGTCCTGCACTCCTGTAGCATCCCAATCAAGTTTCTTCAAGATACGGGGGCTCCGTATTAATCACAGCAACAACACAGTGAGAATAAATATCCACTCATACAGTAAGACGTATTGACGATAAACTTGTTTATATAAACATATCTTCAGTGATTATTTTATAAAAAGACAGGATTGATGCATCGATAGACGATACATTTTATTCTCTGTTTCAGCCACAGATTTGATTGCTTGTTGTTCAGGTTAATGCTTAAAATTATGCTGCAATATGATTGGATTTCTAGTTATCACATCATAGAAACATGTTTTAATATTTAAAGGAAAAATGGGTCACTGTCAATGGCTGCCCCTTTGTGCAGCTGCCCTCTGTCACCTTTAAAGGGGGATATACCTCTACAGGGGAACAGAAAAGATTGTGATGCTTAAAACTTAGAAAAAAAGAACCAGACGTTTACATTTCTGAGGAAGGAGGAACCTGTGGGGGGGGCGGGGGGGGGGGGGGGGGCTGGGTCATGGGGGGGTTTACTTAGATTTTCTGATTCAAAGTGAACCGTTCCTGGGAAATCAAAACCACACAAAAACATGACTAGTATCAACATGAGATTGTACATTCAGCTAAAGAGCATTAAGAATGACTAAATATGACTAACAACTTAGTAATATATCATATAAGCACCTTGGTATTCTGTCGATGCAATATTATTTTTAACAGTCAAATACAGTTTACGTTGTGAATTAGTAGACACATAATTCTTAGGCGGTCACATTTGTAGAATATCAGAAATTATTTGTAATTATGTCCTTAAATGCATATACAGTATGTTACAGAGACATACAGTAATCCTATAACCCTGGGTCTCCATCCTCTCCGTTCCCGCCAGATGTTGACAAACTCATCTGTATCTGCATCTGTACATCCGCATCAGCAAGGCACTTGTGAGTCCCAGCAGGATAGTGATGGGCACCAGGAGGAGAGCCATATACAGAGGCCATGGCTCTGGAAACACCACCACACCTGGCTCGGAGAAACACAAAACTACTGATATGAAGTGTAATCCAAAGATTGTCTCACACATTGATACAGTGATTGATTTGATGTAATCATTTCTCCTGTAAAAGCAAATCAAAAGTTCAGCCCAAACTAAAACAAAACCAACTGCATTTCTAGATACCACTAGGTCTACAAATGACTTTTTGTAGTGTGTGTGTGTGTGTGTGTGTGTGTGTGTGTGTGTGTGTGTGTGTGTGTGTGTGTGAGTTGATAATTTAAGAACAAAATAGGAAACATTTTTCAAAAGAAAGTGAGCGCTTTCTGCGTGTTAGGACAGACTCACCGGAGACAGTTGTTGGACATGTTAGCGAGACATTTGTTTGAGCATCTGCATCATCTGCAGCCACTTAGGAGAAAAGATCAAACAGGTCTCCACTTTAATGATGACATATTACATGAAGCCTTTTAAACTTCACACTGTCTAGTGCCGCTTTAAAATTATATTCACTGATGTTTCCATGCTTAAAGCGGTTCTAGTTAGGAGAGGCAAGCTTTTCACCAGATGTGGGTAGATATCAATAACAACTGGACTGATGCTACAGCAATTATGTCAGGGCTGATGTTGAAGATTGTGTGGAAGCCTGCGGGACATGTAGGAAACCACGGGCCGAACATTTGCAATAACAGGGTAAAAACAGTGTTTCCAAAGTGTTTAAAATCTATAGTACAGCTAAAAACTAATAAATTAGAGAGCAATTTAACACGCTGTTTTAGCTTGAACACTCTCCTATCACATATTTAAGGGATGCATTTTTGGTTAAGAGGACACTCGATTTTGTCTGGTGAAGGCAAAAACAGTTGACTGGGACCAGAATGAATTGATAATAAAGTGACTGTACATACTTATTGACTAACTCAAAAGAACAGACTTACTGTAGTATTAAAGAATAGGCTTATATTTTTTCAATTTTGTCTTACAATAACAACAATTCTCATAGTGTTTAACACTCAGTGCAGAGCGGCAACTTTTTAGTGCGCATGCATGAAAACTAGATCAGGAGGGAGATTATTACCAGGCGTATGGTAGTTGAAGATGCTTTTTGTTACCAAATCTTCGTTCAGGTACAGCTGACACTCATATTGCCCTTTGCTCCTCAGAGAAATGGTCTCAGAGAGTGTGACATAGGGAAGAACTGCGTCAGCATCTCCCGGGGCTGTGTCAACAGGTTGGAGTTTGAATCCGTCATGAAAAATGGACAAAACGAATCCGGGATCCCTGGTCACGTTTACTTTACACCCGAGCAGAGAGTCATTGTGACCGGTGAGCTTTAAGATCATGGTATCTGAAAAGACACGCAGACAGAAATATAGGTGTGTACACGGCATGTGAAAGTACACAGACATTTGCATCACTGTTTTTTTTTTTTGTCCAGTCACTGCAACAGCCATGCCTACGGCTGGTGTTCATATACATCTGCACACGAGAAAGCTGGATAGTGGTATAGAATTTTTTTTTGTCAGCTCAATGGCATGGACTTTGAAAAAATGGTTCATATTCTGCAGCAACCTTTTAAACGCTTATTACATGCAGGTTGTCAGCAGTCAGATTTCTCCCCTTTACAGTTTAGAACAAAATCTGGCATATTTTTTATGTGTCTGTGATATATAAATAAAGTTCTATGACAACTGTCCTAGAGGAAAAGATTAAAGGAAATATGTTACATAAATATACATAGTTTGGTTCCAGATGATGCAGGTCTGCAGAGAAGACTGCACAAGCACATGTGCACGAAGCATATGGGACCCTTACCCTGTCATTTAGGCTTTGTCTATTCAAAAAGAGATCCTAAATCTGTCATTTTCGTGACTGAACGTGATTCCGATCCCATTTTCTTAATCCTCCTGGCAAACCAACACTTTAATCCCAGTTCTGTCTTTAAGTTGAGCCAAAACCCTTGTACAAACTTATAGATGTAAATGCTGGTAAAGTGTCCTCATGATCTGTATCTCCCTGTGAGGACATTTGATCCAGAAATATTTGGAAAGGAAAACTCTAAAACCTTGTATTTACCATACACCATCAGTAAAGTGTCATTTCCTCTCCTCCTGAAACGATCACCCTCTGTGATGACGGAGACTTTGCACTGGTACTTCCCACTGTCGGCCCACTGGACATTCTTGAGGAGTATGGACTTGCTTGAAGTGTTCGGGTTATTGTCCAGAAGCTCAACACGTCCATCGTATTTCTCAGAGGGGATCCACACTCTGGGATTGTCAGTGCCGTCCTGTGTTAAGTACACCCAATACAGAACCGGTGGGGTCATCATTTTCTCATTTTGGGAAAGATTGAGATGGCACGGCATTATAACATCATGACCCAGAGCAGTGGTAAGCACAGGAGGCTGGTGGACTGTAACCAAGGAGTGAGTACCTGAAAAACAGAACAATGACAGGATGCTGGGTAACTTTCAGAGTGTCTTTCACAGAAATTCTCAACTTCTGCCTTTTTGTAATTCTTTTCAAATGATGGTAAATATAGCTAAAGGAAGTGTTTGACTGGGTGCTGGAAAAGACCACAGTGTTTGCACATGTGAGTTTATGGTTTTATTGGGACACGCGACCAACTAATGTTCAGCTTAATAGAGAAAATTGTTTTGGATTTCTGAAGCACATTGAGTCTACGCCTGTCGTATAAAATGTGCTATCTAACTAACTTGACTTGATCGTGTGATAGTTATGGAAACCCTGAGAGACAAGTGAGAAAAAACAATTCTGGTGATCCATTTTCTAAGTTTGATCTAAATTGTTTGAGACTTTTGTTTCTAAGTTTTTGTTGTTTGTTGTTTTGAGTGCATGGAGAAATTAAAACTCACCCTGGAAGAAAACGTGAATGCTTTTAGTCCTATTTAGAACATGGGGGGTAGTGGTGCACTTCAGCCTCTTGTGGTCAAAATGAGTATTACAACAACAACAAACACTTCTGTGTGATCCTGATCCTGTTTCACTGATGAAAAAACTATTTAGGAACTTAGAAAGATTTTCTTGGCAAAACCTTTCTTCACCTGTTCTTGAATCATTGACATAAGAGAGAAAACAATTCAATCAGAATTAGAAAGTGGATCACCAGAATAGTGCAGTACATTTTATATTTCAGATTACTGTCTGTTGAGCACTTCAGTATCAGACCTTCAATTATTACGTAAGAATGGGTCATTCGGACAAACCGCAACAATGTAAAACAACAGACATCTGTGACTTTGGCCATAGATTTCTGAGGTTATGTTTTATAACCTGAAGTTTGGGGTCCTGCCATTTTGGCAGTTACTGGACCCGAAAAATTAAAAATCCAAATTTAGCCAAAGAGATGCATAGCACCGGAGCTGAAATGCAGACAGAAACTGCATGCTCCCACACTTCCCCAAACTTTCCAGACTCAACAGCTAATAATCACTATTCAAAGCATCAAGAAGAGGTGAAATTAGACTTCTTCTGGGTTTTTTAAACTTCCCTTCAATGGAGAAGTAATTGGGGATTTTCCAAGCAGTTTCATTACAATAAAGGTATAGGATATGTCTTTCCCTTTGTATTTTGGCTTCAGCTTTCAGTTTTCGAGGTTGCCAGTTCCTAAACATTGCACACAAGCATTTACCAACAACATGCAGGGGCGATTCTAGGATCAGACCTTTAGGGGGGCTCAGCCCCTAATGAGAATGTGACACAGATACAGTGCGTTGCAAAAGTGTTAACCTCCCCCCGCTAAATCTGTAATTTCATTAGCCGATAATCTCTGAGCTACTGAACAACAACGTCCACTAACGTTTTTTGACACTATGATGGAACTAAACCTGACACTTTCTAAGTCTCAGTAATTACGACCAATTTGACACAATGTTCTAACATTCAGCAATTTAAGTTGCTTACTAAATTCTAATCTGCGCCATGAAATTACCAAATTCTTCTCTTTCTCTGGAGACTACCAAGGTTAAACTTTATAACCGCTCTCCTGCTCTCCCTCTGACAGATTAGATAGAGCGAGACTCAGCATCACAGGATATTAAACCTGTTTCAAGCCCTTTGAACCTGTAATTGTTTGTCCAATGTCACTACAACAGACAAGTTTGCAAACTCTCACTTGAAGCACCAAAATTGATTTAAAAAAAATTTATATGTTTTTTATTATCTTATCTTTTAGAGGGGCAGAGATGAAATTTAAGGGGGCTTGAGCCCCCCTAAAAAGGGTCTAAAATCGCCCATGACAACATGTAAAGTAAAAGTTGCAACCTGGTAAGTTGTTTTAACTAATGATGTCAGGCCAGAGAAAGATATTACCAAAATTGTATAAAGCTTTATAAAGGGAGACAACGTTTTGAGAATAAAAGAACAATACAAAGAGAATGTGAAGGACAAATGCTCAATCAGTCTAACATATAATGATAATAATAATAGAATGATCTGATTTAAAAAAAAAGTCCAGAGATGGAGAAGAATCTACTGTGGTAAAAATAACATAATTCAAATCCATGTTGCTTTTATCTGTCTGAACAGTTTTTAAAAGTTATGACAGAATAACACAAAATACTCCATAGTCCCCTACCCCCATTAGTGCTCCTGAGACAGTATTTTGCCAGATAAAAAAAATATTTTTAAAATAAATTGAAATTGCCTGCAAATGAGCCTACAAACATTTATGATTAAACACAGTGTTGAATTGCAAAATGAGTAAATGTCCCTGTAGCTTAGAATCCCTATCACAAACACACATACATTTTTCATCTACAAATCCAAAATTGTTATACATTTTACCTGAAACCAAAAAGTAGAGAAACATCTGTTGTGCCCACCCCGATGTCTTCACTATGAAGCTGTGATGCATCTCAGAAAAAAATATCTTCAATATTACTCTCTTAAAAAGACGACAGTACCACCTTTGAGTCCTGACAGATAAAGTACATGCAGGCGTTTGATACACCACTTCCTCCCAAGCTGAAAGATATTAATCCAGTGACACTCCCACTATTGTATCATTATTTTTGACGGTACTAAGATAGCATTTCTTAACTTCGGCAAAGCAATTAAATAAATAAAAAGGCAGTATATAGAACATTTACTCACATTTATACACATTTACTAACTTTTTTTCATGGGCTTGGAAATGAAAGCACACTGAAAGGATGTGGTTTTTTGGTTTAAAGTCTGAATAGGACTTATTTTACATGTGTTTTGTTGTATTGAATATGAGAATAACATAGTTGACAAAACAGACACTCCACTAAAGGTCCTGTTACTTGCTTGTTCTGGAGCTTTCAACAGTCACAGTCTTCATCAGCAGATTAAGTTTGTTTCAATTGTCTTAAAACTGTCCTTTATTCTTTGCACTTTTTTATTTTTTTTTATTATTTTTTTTGGGGGGATTTTCCGCCTTTAATTTTTGACAGGATAGCTAGTTGAGAGAGAGGGGGAAGGCATGCAGGAAATTGTCACCGGTCGGATTCAAACCCTGGACCTCTGCGTCAAGGCATAAACCTCTCAGTATATGTGCGCCTGCTCTACCACTGATCCAACCCGGCCACTATTCTTAGCACTTTTAGGGCATCTGTTAAAGTTGAGCTTGACAGTTCATTCTTGATTTTGGGAATACAGCAGTCAGCCAAAACAATCTCAACTCAAGGTCCGTTAACTTGCTTTTTCTGGAGCTTGTGATTTTATCAAAAGCAAATAGGTAAAGAATGTTGTGACGACTGTTGTTTCCAAGATCAAGAATAAACTGTTGAGCTCAACGTTTTGGCCAATGTGAACAAGAACGGCTGATGAAGACCGTGTGATTGCAAGCTCCAGAAAAAAAACCAAGTAAGTGGAGATTGTTCTGTCTGCTGCTGTTTCAAGATCAAGAATTACTTTATAAATTTAACTAAAATAACAAATTACTTGCTGACCGTTGTTCTTGTGTTCTCCCACACAAGAGAAAATATGTATTTTGAGTAAGATCATCTATAGCGTTTTTCAGTTGAACCTTGAATGGAAACCTCTGTGGTGAATGTGCATACACCCTCTTCACACAAACATTGCAGAGGTGTAAGGACCCTCGCTCTGCAACAGGATATACATAATAACGCTCTCTGCACACCCACTTGCACAGTTAGGGCACACAGTGAATGAAAATCCTAAGAATCGTATGCTATTCTTTAGTATTTGACATATACACATACATACGCACGCACGCACGCACGCACGCATGCACACACACACACACAACACACACACACACACACATAGCTATGAGGATTGTAAACAGTAATACAATCGGGCAATGGAAAAGTGCAAATGGTACTGGAAACCCTAAATAATAATTAATGTAACAGGTTGCTTATATGAGGTAGGTGGATATGACAATATATACATTGTATATTTAACAGACATGTTTACAGTTTTTTACAATCACTTTGGCACTAATTTCAGAACCTTGATGTCATTTTTCAAAACTCTAGACACAAAACTCACAAACAATGATCAAAATGCAAATTTTTTTTAAACTCTAACACTTTTTTCAATTGCTTGGATACAATACACATAAACCTAAGATCATTTGTACATTTAACAAAGATCATCTGTTCAATATGACACAACTTAACATCAAAGTACTACTATTTCAAAAAGCAATTCACACATTACATTTCAGATGATTGTCTATTCATTTCATTACAATCATCTAACTATCAATTGATACAACTACTCAAAATGATAAGTAACTGTTGCATTACTCTTAATGCATAGTTGTATGGAAACAGACAAACAATATTCCATGTTTAGATCATGAAAGTTTCAAGATAACAAGATTTATTGTCACCAATTAGCGTAGAGCATGAACCAATTAGACTACATGATCTATGGATGTCATATTTCATCATCATTCTTTACTGTAATGTATTACTGTTTATCAGACACTGTTTCTATGCTCCCAATTGACATCAAGGTTCTGAAATTAGTAGCAAAGTGATTGTAAAAAACTGTAATTTATGTGTTTACAGTAACACTATAAAATATATATTAGGCTACTTGAAAGGTGGATGCTTGGAGTTGTAGGATGGGTAAAAAGCAAGGACCGAAAAGACCGACTTATTTCCAAACCATTACTTCTGCACAATAAAAAAATCATGTTTTGTAGCCTAAAACAATTAAATGCCTGCACTCTGCGATAAACTACATTACCCAAACAACCCTCTGCAAACGTAATACGTCATTACGTCAATCGGTAGACATATTTCAACATGGAGGACATCGTAGCTGTAGAGAAGAACCCGGTATGAATTAGTGAGATTGTTTCCTGTTTTCCTCTTAAAATCGACAGAGTTTTTGTGGTAGGCTTTTGTAAATTTAAGTGTTTGAGTGTTGCTTTTCGTGTGTGTTTGTCGCAGTATTTGACTATTTGTTCACTCTCGTTAACACTGCTGAAACGTAAACCTGCCAATTCATTCTCTACCCTGTGTAACGTAACGTTAAGGTTAACGTTAGTTGCTATGTCATGCAAGTTAGCAGCTATCGTTAGCATGGTGTCTGTAGAGCGCAAGAAAAATGATATGCTTTAGAATCGCTGAGGGTTTATAAAACTATATTCACCAAAGATTGATGTTAAATTATGTTTTCACCGGTGCTTCGCAAATGCCTTTAAATAATCAGTTTTTGCTTTTGCGAACCGTTTAAGTTAGCTAACGTTAGATGTTAACGAGCTAAGGGTAGCTAACGTTAAGCTAACTAGTGTTTGTCTCTGTTAGGTACAAGCTAGCTAACCGAGCATACAGTTCTTGTTTATCAGTGAGTTTTTGTAAATTTAGTTTTTTGCTGGAAGTACTCTGTAACGTTACCATAAATATATCTGGTTATTTTATTTTTGTTTATTTATATTTCTGTTGGTTTGGGTGAAATACAATACAAGCCCTTCACTAATGTGTGATGTCAAATATGAGATTTTCTGTTTATGCTAAATGTTTTTGGGTGTTGTCACATTCACAGGACGACATGCCAGCAGTACTGACCTCCAGACCTCAGACAGGCCTGTCCTTTCTGGCACCAGAACCAGAAGATCTTGAGGATCTTTACAGCAGATACAAGGTCTGATACCGGTTTATAAATTTGTGATAAAAGTGATAATCTACCTAAAATGTATCTATGAGTATGACAAACTGTAGGCTTCAAAATTGAATGTTATGTTTTATTCTGTCTATTCATGTATAACAGAGGGCTGTGGTTATAATGGATTCGGGTTAAAGGCAAATAAAACAGAAAAGGTTAAAGTGAAATTCTACAAATTACCCTCATGTATAAAATTACAGTCGGGTAAAGGTTTCAAATCTCTGAACTGCCGCCCATATCTCAGATTTTTCTGTGATTTTTAAAGACGTTGCGAAAAACAAACTCAAGTCAGTCTAATTATCAGGATTACATTACCAAGGTAGAGAAATACATTTCGCACATTGCATGTATACATAAGATTCACCTTCTTCTGTTGACATTGAGACTTTTTTTTTTTTTAAATATATCAGTTTTTTGATATTGGTGCACCTGTAAAGTAAACTAGAATAAGCTCCATAATAGTGATATGATATGGAATATAAAACAATGATTGAATAGTTTATTTATAGTATACGGAGATCCGGGTTTGATTCCCACTGTGATACATCAACCAATGTGTCCCTGAGCAAGACACTTAACCCCTAGTTGCTCCAGAGGTGTGCGACCTCTGATATATAGCAATCGTAAGTGGCTTTGGATAAAAGCGTCCGCTAAATGACATGTAATGTAATCTCCAGCAGGATCTCAACCCTTCTTTCTGTTTTTTTTTTGTTGTTGTTGTTTTTTGCAGAAGCTGCAGCAGGAGCTGGAATTCCTGGAGGTGCAGGAGGAGTATATCAAAGATGAACAGAAGAACCTGAAGAAAGAATTCCTCCATGCTCAGGAGGAGGTTAAGAGGATACAGAGCATCCCACTCGTCATTGGCCAGTTCCTGGAAGCTGTTGACCAGAACACAGCCATTGTCGGCTCCACTACAGGTACGTCAAAAGAAAAACCTGCCTAAATGTAAAAAAACAAAAACAAACCTACAGAGTCTAAAAATAATTATGTGCTGCCAGTGTTAACTTTAAGTAATAACAACATGGACTGAAGTGCTCAAAGCATTGTATTAAAAGATCTATGGGAAATTTCAGTGGGGAATTTTTGATTCATAGCATGATAGCATTTACAGACACTCTAGATTTGGAACTGGGCTTGACTGGTCCTCAAGGTTTTGGAAGGGTAGTGGTCAGATGTTACACCTGCCCTCTAATATGCACTTAAAAACACTAAAATAGAATCTGTTGTTTCCTGTTGATGTTTTATATTGTAGGGGACATTTTAGCGTGTCACAACTTAATGTCAAGCTTAATATTAAGGGGATATGTTCTATGCCGAGGAGCAATTCTTACTAGCTTTAAAATTACAAGAGATAATTGGAAAACAAAATGGTATGCATTAAACGCCCAAAACGATGACTGTAAAAATAAATAAATAAACAGAGCTGAGAATAAAAAATTAATGAAATGGCAGATGATGCATACACGCTGTATATTTTAATTCTTTATCATGTTCAGGCTTTCAGAGTCTCGAGAGAGAACTTAGAAGAAATGTTCTGTAAAAAATTGAATTATACAGTTTGAAGTACATGTTTAAATTTGTAATAAGTTATGTTCCTGTGTTCTTTCTTCTTTTATTCATCTTTGTTCTGCTTTCAGGGTCCAACTACTATGTGCGCATCCTGAGCACCATTGACAGAGAGCTGCTGAAGCCCAACGCCTCAGTGGCTTTACACAAGCACAGCAACGCCCTGGTGGATGTGCTCCCTCCTGAAGCTGACAGCAGCATCATGATGCTGACGTCAGGTACAACACTCAGTACTACTGCTTTCTGGTCCTATTTTAATAGCTCCTAAACAAAGATGACCATGGTTGTATCTGGAGACATTTTTTTCTGCTAGTGTCGCAGAAAATTGTATTCATGATTTCAAATCAGTGAAATTTTGATCAGTCATGGCCATTCATAGCTGATAGTCTGACAAGCCAGACCCACATCAAGATGTTGGGTCTGGGAACTCACCATTGACAGGGCTCAATCCAAGGGGCGGGATAAACGGTTATCTTTCAAATTCTCTCTGCACGCAATAGGATAGCGCTACAACCAGGCAGAGCAACGAAGAAGGTAGCAAAGCTAGTTGATAGATTAAACTTTTGCAGTATCTGGTCGGCAAAACTCTGAACACATCTTCCTTTTTTAAGAATGACTTCAGTGCCGTTCTTTGTTCTTTTCTCAAAGGAAAGCTTAACTTCCAAGTCTTCCAGAGTCGCGGGCGTGGCCAAAGCCGATTCGAAAGACTGCTGTTCCCAACAGCCATAAGCCCGCCCACCGACTCTATACATGATGTAATTGGCCTGTCCAGAGTTTGGTTTTTACAGCTCGCAAGCCAACGGAGAGTGGTTATCCCCCCTGGCTAGATTTCTAGGCTACATAGATGACATTTTTCTTGAAACTGTAAAGGGAAAGTCTGAGATCTTAAGTAGTACCAGTATAAAGTTTACAATGTTTGAACAGCAAAGCTTACTTTCCTTTTCACTGTGTTTCTGCTCCCAGACCAAAAGCCAGATGTGATGTATGCGGACATCGGTGGGATGGACATTCAGAAGCAGGAAGTCCGAGAAGCTGTAGAGCTGCCGCTCACACACTTTGAGCTTTACAAACAGGTCAGATATTGAAGAGAAATGTGACATTTTTGCATTGACAGCAAGTACTTTTAATGTATTTTACACTCCCACTTGTCACAGTGAGGGAAATAACATGGATTTGCTCTCTCCAAAATGTAAAAAACTTTCACTAGGTACTTAACAACTTTGGTCTATTTCCTTTCTCAGATTGGCATTGACCCACCCAGGGGTGTCCTTATGTACGGACCTCCAGGTTGTGGTAAGACCATGTTGGCCAAGGCTGTGGCACACCATACTACAGGTACTTACCATATCAGAGTCCTGTATGTGTTTAATGTAATGCGATATCTTGTTTTTATACCAAATTAGATTTTCCTTTTTTTTTTCTTCTTTTTTTTATCTTTACAACGCAAGATGGATTCAAACCCTTTAAAACACATTATGACCTTTTTATATAAAACACCACAGATTACTACTGACTTCAACTGATGTCTACAGTACACACTGTATTTTAGTTATGGATTATTGATAATGAGTATGTACAGCAGTGAAAATGAAATAACTTTTTCCAATGTCTCTGTTCCCAGCGGCGTTCATCCGTGTGGTGGGCTCTGAGTTTGTTCAGAAGTATCTGGGTGAAGGCCCTCGTATGGTGCGTGATGTCTTCCGGCTGGCGAAGGAAAATGCCCCGGCCATCATCTTTATCGATGAGATTGATGCTATCGCCACTAAGCGCTTTGATGCACAGACTGGAGGTATGAACGTGTGTGGCTCATGTGTCACTTGCTGTGTACAAACCAACAAGTTTTGTTGTAGATTTCAGGTTTTTAAGGACAAACATTGCTCCAATTTTTCTTATTGAAATCAAGATTCTCATTTCAAGATGTTTGTGTTCCCTCGAAAACATCCTTGTAAATGCAGTAACATCATGGTAGAAGAAAAAAGGAAAAAAAAAAAAGAGTACCCTTTTGACCTTGTTTTCTTTCTTCTGCAGCTGATAGGGAGGTGCAGAGAATCTTACTCGAGCTGCTAAATCAAATGGACGGCTTTGACCAGAACGTCAATGTCAAGGTGAGCCAAGTCCACCTGTCTGAGGAAGCTCTTAACTTTCCCCTCGTGACTGCATCATCTCTATATGTACTGACTCGTGGTGTCGGTGATGGCACTGGAGCACTGTCAAACCAGCCATTCATTTACTAAGCCATTATGTTCATTCATTCACCTTAGCAAGCACCCAAAGTGTTTATTTTGTCAACCTTCAAAACCTTAAATGGACATTTTGCTCTGAAGCAAAAGCAGCTCAGACTTGCATGTGCATTCTTCCTATAAAACAATTAGTTTGTAGAAATGTCTCATGATATATTGTCTCTGGAAATGTATTATTTGACTTTTGTTAAAGAAGGAAAAGAAAATTGCAATACTCAATACTATTCGATCGCAAAAAAATTAAAATAGAAATTGAATTGCCACCCATGTATCGTGAAAGAATCTAATCGGGACAAAAGCATATCGTCCCAGCCCTAAAGTAAAGTGAATTTTCTGAACTTACCTTACATCTAGCTGTTCTCTTATTTGCCTTTCACCACCTAGTCGTTATATCCATGGTACATATGATTATTTGTTAAAAATCAAATTTTGTAAATGTTTTGTGAAAGCACCAATAGTTAGCCCTACAGTATCGTTGCGATATCAAGGTATTTGGTACAAAATATCAGGATATTTGATTTTCTCCGTATCGCCCAGCTCTAATGCTCACATTTAAACCCTACTTAGGTGATCATGGCCACCAACAGAGCAGACACACTGGACCCAGCCCTGCTACGTCCTGGTCGTCTGGACAGAAAGATTGAGTTCCCCCTGCCCGACCGCAGGCAGAAACGTCTCGTTTTCTCCACCATCACCAGTAAAATGAACCTCTCTGAGGAGGTCGACCTGGAGGACTGTATCCTTTTTGATGTGTGTGTGTGTGTGTGGTGTGTGTGTGTGTGTGTGTGGTGGTGTGTGTGTGTGTGTGTGTGTGTGTGTGGTGTGTGTGTGTGTGTGGGGGAGTCTAGTCCTTAATCAGTCTATTTGGGTGTATAGATGAGTGGCTAGATAGATATTAAGCTCATGCTGGGAAGTCGACTAAATGTCAGGGATGCTAATATCGTATTATTGCCACTGTAAACCATACAAAACCGGGTAGAGCTTGTGTTAAAATAAAGCCAGTTTGTACAGAAACAAAATGATAAAGCCACAATTTAAGTCATAGTCAGTTGGTAACTGGATGTAAGAATATACATTTTTAGTGTTTATCTTCCAGTCATACGAGTGTAGACTTGCACACTATCTAATACACAGAGCCTGCAAGCAGGAACTCATCTGTGTTTTTGTTGAAAATTCTCTTGCTGCTGATGTAGTTCTTCTGTACTTAATGACGTGTGATGTTTGGTGTAACTTTCATGGTTGCATCAGTATCACATTAAACACCTAGTTTGAGTGAGTATGAGATGGAAGAAGTCATTGTTTTATCGTCTTAGTGTCAAAACTGTGGTTATGTAGGGGCATTAACATCCCATTTGACTGATAACGACTTTCTGTGGTTGCAGGACAATAGCGTAGATGTTGTGGATCGTTTGTACGGCCTGCAAACTGACAAATGTGCAAAAAATGTCAATCAAAAAGACAAAAAGAAAACTAATCGAAACACAACAGCCGGTGCGTTTGCAAATTGCATACAGTGTTGAGGCTGAGAGTCTGCAACCTGTTAACACCGCATCATTCCAATATTCATTTATGTTTAAACACAGCTTCGAAACGCGGATGTTTTGTTGCTTGTATTTTGGCATTGCTGTGCTGTTCACTCGTCCTTAACGAATGTACAGATGTGGCCAGACCAGACAAGATCTCTGGAGCCGATATCAACTCCATCTGTCAAGAGGTGAGCTAGAGAACCCTAACCCATTTTTGATGTATTTTAACAGTGCGAGAAAAATGAATGGAACAAACAATATTTGATGTCTTTTTTTTTTTTTTTTCTGTTTTATTTCTTCCTCTGCTGTCTCAGGCTGGCATGTTGGCAGTGCGTGAGAACAGGTATATCGTCCTGTTCAAAGACTTCGAAAAAGCTTATAAGACCGTCATCAAAAAGGACGAGCAGGAGCATGAGTTCTACAAGTAGAAAAAAAATATAACCTCCTAAAGAAAAAAAAAAAAAAATGGTGTCCAGACACACGTTTGTCATTGAGTAAGTCTCTGTGTCTGTATCAACAGTGTGGATTTGCAGTCCCTGACTTGCATTGATTTTTGGACTAAATGTACTCACTGCAGCACAAGGCCTAATGTCAGATTAGCCCTGTGTCCCCAGCCTTGAGAAGACACACTACCATGTGAAGGGAGTGTTTTTTTTTTTTGTACAGGCACTCTACTGGTTCCTAAAAAATATCTGGCCCTGACTGTAGCTAGGATAGAACATTTGTATCTATATGTACTCACTTAACAAGACATTACATAAGAAAAATCCATTAAAGATGTTTTCCATAAAAAAAGTAAATGATTGTCATTGTTTTTCTGTCTTGAAATACATGGCTTCTAATTGAAGACAACTAGCATAATTGTGTTAGGATTTTTCTTGCCATCAGCTCAATGTTATGATTAGAGCTGCAACAAATGTTAAATGTATTGATAGACCGAGAATTAATTGGCAGCTATTTTGATTGATCGATTAATTGCTCCAATTTAATTTTTAAATTCCTGATTGTGATTATTGTAGGTACGTCATGGATGCAGCAATCACCTCAACGATAGTCTTGCACTGCCTGACCTTTATTCCCCCTACTTACTAGCAAAACATTTTTGAGAGATTTTGCCAAAACATCTACTCGGACACTGTTGCCCAACATTTTGAGGCAAGGTAGATGGGAAATGTTGCCCTTAAGGATTTGAATATATACAGTGATCACCATGTTGTGCCAACATGAGTTAATAAAAAGCATACTATTGCTATTATCGGTGCAACATTTGTATGTAACAGCGCTGTTTGTGTGAGTGTATGTCAGAGAAATGCAATGAATTGAATAAAAATAAAATGATAGGATTAGGATATTGGCCTAAACTGGTAAAAAATAATGTATTTATTTTTTTAAATCTTGGGGGTAATTTATACCCATCAATCACATTTTATAGGAGCGTTCTGAGATTTCCTGTTTTGTTTTTTATGCCCCCCTTAATTTCTAACACTGATGTGAATAAAATATGAATTAGCCTGATAATTATTTGTAAAATATGAACCATATCTAAAAAAAACACACACCTAAAACGTGTGCTGGTATCAAATCACACATTAGACAAGTGTTCAATATTCACATCTGTAATGAAGACAGATTTTAGTTACAGCTATTAGACAAAAGCTTGAGGTTGTTGGCAGTTAGCTGCGGTAGCCATACATCATATGAATATACTGTTTTGTGGATAGACTCCTGCCAGTGTTACGATCTTGGAGTTGACATAGTTGACTCAAGTGGATGGCAGAGCTGGGCTGGGCCTTTCGGTTGGCGCTTGAATGATGTCTTCTGTGCTGCTCTGTGGCCCTCTGCCGCTCTTGCTTTAAGCTTGCCCAGGAGTCGAACAAGGGCAGCCTGAGGTTGCACCAATCCCTTTAGGCCACAAGTGGGTGCAAGATCATTCATTATAGCATCCAAGCGCCAGTTTCAGAAAAACAAATGCACAACAAGCTTCACAGCAAATTTGACCTTTGTCCACCAATTATATGGATTTACATAGACATGTTAAGGTCTGAAGTCCATATGCGATCATAGCTCGGACTTTAGCGTAGTACATTAAATTAAAGTTAAAATAAGGACATAATCTAAAAATTCTCATTGTTCTGATCAGAAATTTCAAGGTAAATGCTGTTTTATCCCAAACTACAAAGTAACGTCCATGAAAGTTTGGGAACCTCCCTGCCAATGACTTGATGTTGAAATTACAGTGGAAATCAAAGTAGTGGTACCCACTTGTATTTCACTTGGTCTCTTGTAGGAAGGCTGTAAGAGACCTGGTCAAAGTAGAACGGACAGAGTGGCAGGGTTGCCATTTCTGGCCAGTAAGACATCCTGGGAAAGATTACATCCAGCCTGTGGTTTTGTCCGTAGTACTGTCCGGGGAAGAGTTTCCGCCACAAGGCTGACACCAAAGCATCCATGCTGGTTTGAGCTGCTGAGGGCCTGAGATGAAATAACTCGTACAGATGTGGTTGATCAGCCATTTTTGCTAACTCTGTCCCATCAAAAACATATAGGCAAGATCAAATTCAGAGTACTGGCAGCCACAGAATACATTGTTTACATATTTATTGACATTTTAATGTAATTACAAAGTATTTCTGCTTGGCTTTTATTCATCAGAACTGGCATTGGCCAGTATTAACGTTACTGTATGTTTATGATCAGAGGTGGAATAAGTCCTCAGACATTTTACTTAAGTAGAAGTAGCAATACCACCGTGTAGAAATACTTTGTAACAAGTAAAAGGCATTCATTAAAATGTTAAGTAAAAGTACAGAAGTATTTGGCATCAAAATATAAATGTACTTAGTTACTTTCCACCACTGATTATGAGTCAAACTGGATAATCAAGTAAATGGTTATTTACCTTAACTGTGAAATGTAATCTCCTGTATGAAGTGTTTTTGTTTTTGTTTTCTTTTCTTTTTTTGTCCTGTTTTGGAACCTGAGGCTTTATTTAAATGACTCAGAACAAGCATCAAGTTAATGAGTAATTCATAAATACACAAAATCAAGTGCTAGAACTATAGAACTAAAAATAATAACATGCAACAAAGAGAATGCATTGTTGAATGAAGCATGACTAGCTATATATTTATGCTTAGTCAACATTTGTTAGTTTTGGAGAGATAAAAATGTAGGTGTTCTTTTTGTGGATTTTCTTTATTTCTTCTGGTTAAAAGCCACGTTCTATGTAATAGGCATTCCACTACACAAGTTATGTGGCACAGCTACCCAAGGCCTGCTTGGTGCTGTCTCATTTTTCATTTCTCAGGGATTTACCAGGTCAAATTGATCATATGTTGGCTTTAAAATCTCATGTCATATCAACTAAATTTGACAACAAGTAGATGACCAACAAGTCCAAACTAAAGTCCTCAATCCACAGCTCTAACGTTTAAGAGATTTGAGCTTAACTATTCAATAACCTCGGCCTTTTGCAATTTCATTCACATCTGAGTTGTTTTCACAGTGTTGTTCATGTATTTAATAGCCTCAGCATTTTTCACGTGAGCTGTTTTTGAAAAATAGATACAGGCCAAACATTACCCACTAATGTTACCTCAAACAGGGTAGACTGTTACTCAACAGGACTGATTAAAGGCTGTGGGAAAGAGAATAGTCTTTAAGTTAGTTTTTAAAATGGCATCACAGTTGGGTGATAGCGGAGCTGATTCCAGCAGTGGGCAGCATAATGGATAAAGCGGTTTCACCACACTTGGATTGAACTCAAGGCACTACTGACTGACCAGTCCCTGCTGATCCAAGAGATCTATTCCCGGATCTTGCTTTGACAATATTCTAATTTCCGTTTTTTTTAAAGATTTTTGATTGATTTTGTTACAGCTTTAATGTTACCATTGGGATTTAAATGTTTGCGTTAAGAACGAAAAGCGAAAGTGGGGCTTTTTATAATGTAGTTTGGAGGTTCCAGTGAAGGGGAGGGGAAATCTGCTCATTTGCTATTGGAACGTTACCACACGTCACTGAGACCACACAGCATCAACTTCAAAACATATCGGAAATACGGAGGAGTGGGGGGGAGTACTGTCGACGGCTAACAGCTAGCTACTTCACCAGCCAAGGGATAAAAACAGCTCGTCTGGTAAGAATAACACTGTTAAATATATCGCTAAAAGAAACCGAAAAAGCACCGTATGTGTGGCTGCTTGCTAGCTAGCCGGCCAGCCGGCCAGCCAGCCAGCCAGCTAACCAACGACCGCAGCGGCTAGCTCGGCATGGTTTGGCTCGTCTTCCCCGACACAGCTGGCGAGGATCAGTCGTAGTTGGAGTTTGGTTGGAGCAGTTTTCCTCTGCTGAGTTTACAGGATTAACTATGTTTTAAAAGCGTGATTGTTTTGGGTAAACATGTCCCACGTCACTCACACAACAGTTGAAGGATTCAACTTAAA